>NC_056735.1:530147969-530210469 GCF_019279795.1 Protopterus annectens | reverse complement strand
GGGAGACTTTAATTACCCCACTTTAGACTGGGAATCCTACACCACCTCAAATCTGCCAGAACAGAGATTCATGGACTTTGTAAATACAAACACCCTTGATAAAATAGTGACTATGCCCACTTGAAGCTACAACATACTGGACCTCGTGCTTACAAATATGGGAGAATGCTGCACTCTTCCCAGTGTTTCATCCTCTTTGGTAAGTGTGATGATATGGGCAAGTGCCAGCATAGCCAGCTGGAGTTTTGTAAAGAATTATATGTCATTTGTATATCAAACTGATTTGTGCAGATGCTTGTGCTGAAAATGTATTTGTGAGCTTTGCTTGAGTTAAAATGTATCAACAGTGCACCCTGCTGAAATGGAAAGAAATGTACATGTATAACTGTAACTGAATTAAATGTTTATGTTTTAGTACAGGATACAGCGACAGCAAAAAGTTAACCAGCTGGCTTATTTTAACAAAAATAAAAGAAATGTAAATGAGCTGTTAAAACATTAAACCATTAAAACTTCACCCCACAGTGCTGAATTGAACCAGAGATGTTATATCTGAGAGAAGCCTTTGTTCATTACCTCAGTAAAAGAGGGGAAGCTTCAGGGCACTACCATAAACATATAGATGTGTATTGTGGCCATCTATGTCTCCTGTCTGTCTCAACGTCAGAGGGAATACTGCAAGAACCTAGAGTCAGGTAATCAGATGAGGTCATTCTGACAGCCCTCCTGGAAATTATGTTTTAGATATTAAAAAGACAAATCTCAGAGTACTGTCCTTTCTGTTTTGGGGAGCCTGACTAGAAAGACCCTCACCCACAGCATCTTGCCTTGCTGTAGTTAGTAACTTAATTAGGGAACAGTACATTTTTCTTAGATTCAGTTAGGAATATAGTGAAGCTGAGTGTTTTCTTTATTTGTATGAGTCTGTCCAGCAATGTTACCTTCAATATTTTCTGTGATTTGAACTCTGTGGTTTACTGTAAATGTATATTCAGTATTTTCATGCTCTTTTATTATTTATTATTAAATATATTTACACTTTTGTTGTGGCTGGTCCTTGTAGAAAGTATTTAACCTTTGAGAGTGCTTATATTTATTTGGTGACACTGTATGGGTCACTCTTGAAGGCTTAGCCATCTTGGTGAGCTGCTACCATTTGTATTAGTATTAATATTACACAATATAATTGGCCACCCTTTGTTAATGGCTTTAGAGTAACTGACTGTGGAGAGTCTGGTGGCGGTGAAAATTACCTTATAGTCTGGACAGAAGGGGGCATAGCTAGTAAACCTGAATAACTGGGTTTACAGAGAGGGTAGTGAAGGACTTTGCATGGACACTCATCTAAGGACCTAACCCTACAGCTGTACCAGTGAGCAGTCTTACTGGGGACCTGGAGGGAGACAGATATTGAGACATCCAGACCACAGGCTAAGTCTGTTCCCTGTATGCTCTTAAGGGAAATTGTGCTTGATGCAGAGATGTCTGCATCTGGAAATACTGTGTGTATCATTTGTATTCCAAGAGCACATCCCACTCCAGTGTCAGTGGTGTGGATTCAGGCTCCTTGATTACTGCCCCAGCATGGGGATGACAAATATTGGTGGTCATCACATGTTGGTAGCAGTGGCAGGCATCACAGTATGGTCCAGCCATAAATCTTTCTCCTTCAAAATCAAAATCAACTCCATAACCTCATTAAAATCATGACCAATTCAGAACTAATCCAAGGCAAATTACCTTTTATTAATTCAGGGACTGTCAAAATGTAATGCCCCTCCAAACCCAGAGAACACAGCAGTCTATGCTGGATTTCTATGAGAAACTCTGTAAAATCATGTCAATGGCTGCATAGAGGCTGCTGTACCTACCAGAAGTAAGCCCAAGAATAGCCCTAGAAACAATTCACTCTGGTGACATCACAAATTAAACAGGATATACAACAGAAGGAAAATATTATAGCAGAAATCAGGAAGGGTAATTCCCATGAAGATAAAAACTCACTCACCAAACTAAATAGGCAACTTACTGGGCTAATTAGGTCAATCAAAGTCATCTTTGAGTTGAAGATAGCTTCCCAGGTGAAAGATAACCATAACACCTTCTACAGCTATGTCAAAAACCTTAACAGCAGCACACAGCTATGTACTGAACTGCTGGTTAATGGTGCCACATTCACTGAGTCTGGTGATACAGCAAACATGTTAGTGGACTAATTAATTTCTAACTTTACTCACTCTCACACCAAACATCCCCTCAAAAGTAGCCCAAACATAACTCCTCCTATAACTATGGTGCACGCACTGGCTGCACTCACTAAAGCCAGGAACACAACCTCAATAGGCTCCATAACATCCCATGATGCCTCCTGAATAGTCTAAAATATGAATTATCAAGACCCCCAGAGTCATTATTTAGTTATAGTCATAAAACAGGCTTTGTGCCACATGAATGAAGGACTGCAACAGTCATCTCCCTTCAAAACCGAGAAACTTCAACAAATACTGGAAACCAAAGATCCATTAGTCTGACTAGTCTTATTTGCAAAGTCATGGGAAGAATTATCATGGAAATTATTAATAAGGAGATAGCAGACCTCCAGATACTGCATCCAACCCAGTTTGGCTTTGTCAAAGAAAGGTCATACTTACTGAATCTGGTGGACTTTTTTGACAAGGTCACTACGGCAATGGATGAGGGAAAATGGTACATACTGCCTACCTAGATCTGGCTAAATCATTTGATACAATACCCCACTAAGGCATGGTCAACAAACTTACAGAACTAGGTATAACCCCCTTTATAACATCCTGGATAGCTATCTGGCTCAGTGATAGGACCAGAGAGGTTAGAATCAGTGAGGCCACCTCCACAAAGAGGCCAGTAACCAGTGCAGTCCCCCAGAACTCTCTGCTGGGGCCACAACTCTTTGACATCTACTTCTCTGATGTCAAAGCCAATGTTAAAGGCTTTTGGCCAACCAAGTTTGCAGATGACTGCAAACTGGGAGCAGTCATTGAATCCCCCCAAGATGAGAACACACTTCAGGAAGTTCTAATACAGACAAATGTGTGATGCCAAAGCCACAGTTTAAAACTCAACACTGAGAAAATACATTATAGTACCTTTTGAAAAGTCTACCAACCTGGGTTACTTATGTCGTCAATAAATCACCCTTAAAAGTTGATTCACTAGTTAGGAATCTGGGAACTCATGTAAGTAGTAACCTAACATTTAACCAAAATGTGTCTTAGCTAGTTAGAAAATCCTTCCATGTTGTTTGACTTATAAGCAAAGACATGGCATCTAGGTTTAGAAATGTCATGATAACACTGTACTCAGCCCTCATCAGACTCATCTTAGAGTATAATGTCCCCTTCGGTATACACCTGGCCATGCACACATTTACCAAATGGAACATCCACAAAGGCTCCTTACAAAAAGAATACAGGGAGTAAGCACAATGTCCTATGCTCATCACCTCAAAACTCAGTCTTTTTTTGAACGCTGATCTTTGCCTGTCTTACAAGGCATCCTTGGACCTTGTTTTGATAAACATTTTGTACATCCACAAAACCAACAGTATCAGAACTACTAGACTTAAAGACCTAAATTTTGCTTGAGATGTAAATAGGATATATTGGAGATAAAGATATGTTTCTCAGAGAATTCCCATTTCCAGTAACAGGCTCCCCATTCATGTGAAGCAGAGTTCCTCCCTGTCCCTATTTAAGTGAAACTTGGACCAATGGATGGGTAATTGGAAATTCACTCCTGGACTGGCTCCTATGTTTCTGATGGACAGAGACAGACAATAAACGACCACCTATATAAATCCAATTTGTGGGTCACATTTGGGATGCATGGCTAGGCTTATAAGGACTCTAGTGGTCGTTAGGCTAGTATACACCTATGAATATAAAAGTATTACAGATGAGGTGTTTTTCCCCCCACAGGAAACAACAACCCAAATAGAGACTGTCCTACATAAATAGAGAGAGACAGGTGTAAACTTTATGTGGTAACTGTGTTGGAAATTGAGTTATTTTATGGTTACAGGTCTCATGACTTTAGATGACCTCTGCGTGAGAGAGATGCCAGCTACTTGTACTTGCTTCATGTACACTTCTACAAGCATTTCACAACTTGCTTTTGAACTTATGGCTGTCTGGTTTTAGTTTCTTGTAGCCTTAACCTAGCTCGTATATCTGTCATACACTGAACTATAAAGCAAACTGCTCAGACTTAACTTTGCTTGTTGAAGGACTATGCAGCAAATCTTTTCAGAGGTCCATTTCATGGCTATGATAGTTAATATATTTTAAAAAGTAGTGCATATTGGCAATTTGTTAATGGGAGGTTGGGTAAATGTTTCATGTGTTGTTAGTCTTCCAATTTAGATTTAAAAAATCTGAGTAAAGAAAAAGTAGAAACTAGTACATGGATATTTTAATAGGGGTAATAGCTATGTTATAGTTGATTTTTAAAAGCCTTACACAATTTTCATGGAGTATTTCATATATGCTTATCTGCTTTTTATATTTTGAAATTCCTTCAGAATTTTTGGAATATCATCTATGCATTTTTCTTTCAATTGATTGTGCTCTATTGCACCCTGTTACAACCTCCTTTGTATAGCTCATGAGTGACTGCATTACTTATCTTTTTGTTGTCTATTGACCTACTGCTTATATCAGTTGATTCTGTTTTTGCTACCACTGCCCTCCTACACTCTGTCATTTCTTCTTGCTGCCTCGAACTGTGGCCATAACTGATAGACATTTTTGAAAAAAAGAGAGAATGAGACATCTATAGGAGACATATTTGCTTACAGTGTAGGTATATATTCTATCTTTTTCAAATAGTTTCCAAGAGAGTGACTAATTTCTGTGGAGGGTGTAGATCATATTATCTATCTATCTATCTATCTATCTATCTATCTATCTATCTATCTATCTATCTATCTAATCTAATCTATCGATTTATTGATCCCAGTTAGGTTGTCAAAGTGCTTTTATTTGAAAAAAAACAGGATAGAAGTGATAATAGATCTGATCCAAGTTCATCAAATATGATTCTATAAGTAGGTTTTGTTTAAATGTATGTTTTTAATGGGAGTTAGTGTTTGAGAATGGTTTTAGGTAGTGGGTTTATTTTGTTTGGGGGGTCTTGCTTTTTTGGGTAGTGAAGGATGCCATTTACATTTTTTTGACAGTATTTCAGATGACCGAATAATACCATTTAGTTGAGGTTTTACCTTCCTTTACTACTGTGCAGTCTCAGAGTTGGTATACACAAGTTGCAAAGGGTGTAAGGGTGCAGCCCCTTCTATGGGGGTGCAGGGGGGACTTAGCCACCTGCAAAAATATTTTTTTATTTAACAGAAAGGCTCCACTGAAGAATTAGTAGTGTCCACAAATTTATTGAAGCTCTTTTTGTTCAAGTACCATATAGAACTTCATCAGAATTTTTGTTTTTGCTTGTTTGATGGTTTGGGATGCAAGGATTTTATTCTTTTTTTATTATTATTTTTAATTTTTTGTTTTGTTTTTTTGTCTGAGTATATCATCGTCATCAACCCTCGTTTTCCAATTTTATACATGTGGTTGGGGTATCACATCAACTGTGGCCATCTCTTTTAATTCAGTGCCACTCACTTACATTCTTTGACAGTTATGCCTGAATGTTGCAGGTCATCTCATACACAGTCCATCCAATTCCTTGCTGGAAGCCCCTGTTTCCACTTGCTTTCTTCCCAATTGTCTCAACCATCTTCATCAGTTTGTCTTCTAATTTTCTGAATATGTGCCTGTGCCACCATAATCTGTTCTCTTTGACCTTCTGTGGAATTAGAGCTACATAGGATTCTGCTCCAATGTCCTTATTTCTTTGTCTGTCCCACAGTATGCATACACCCACCCATCTCTGGCACTTTCATCTCCTTTGCCTCTAGTGTTCTCAATTAGCCTGCATTCACTGCCCAAATTTCTATACCATACAATCATGCTGGTTGAACTGCTGTTTTGTACACCTTACTTTTCAGCTTCTTTGGCATTCTTCTGTCACATACTACCACTGACACCGTGTGCCACTTGGCTGTAACCTCTCTGATTCTGGTATTTACCTCTTCTTTCAGACCTCCTTTCTCCTTAACCACCCCTCCCAGATACAGGACTCTGTTAACCTGTTCCAGTATTTTCCATTCTATCTCAATTCTCAGTTTCTTTTGATTTCCCCCATTTGCTGCCATAACAACTGTCTGATTGGTTCTCACTCTCATCCTGGATGCTTTCACTTTTGCATTCCATTCCTCATTCATTTGTTGACATTCTTGTTCAGAGTCTGCTTGTTACACCACATCATCTGAATACAGCAGCTTTGTTGATGTGTCCCTTCTGACCTGTTTCCTAATGTAGTCCATCACAAGTATGAACAGCAGTGGGTTCACAGTTAAACTGTGATGTACACCAACTTCCAATGAGACCCATTCTGTGAATCCGAATACTGATCATACTTATGTAAATGGGTCCTTGTACATAGCCTGCACTAGTTCTACCAATGATTCTGTGACTTCAAACCATCACAGAACTGTCCAAATCAGCTTTTTTGGGACTCTGTCATATCCTTTCTCCAAGTCTAGGGATGCCCAGTAGGACTATTTTCCCATCTCTAGCTTCTACTCAACTATTTACCTGACTGAAAACATTGGGTTGGTGTGCTGCATCTTGATCTGAATCTGAGCTGCTCTTCTTCCATCTTGTTCTGTCTTACTTTCTATTAATGTGTATGTTCATTTATCAAGCAAAATCTCCATAACATCCATGCAGTGTGACAGGAGTGTGATACCTCTGTACTGCCCACAGTTGTGGATGTCCCTTTTGTTCTTTTACACTGGCAGTAGTATGCTTATCTCCACTCACCTGGATTCAACTTTCTCTCCATACTGATATAAGTACCCTGAGGAGCTATTTCTCCTTATCTCACCCAACATCTTTTCTTTTTCTTTTTTTCTTCTTTCTTTCTGCTTTTTTATCTCACCCAACATCTTGATCACATCTGCTATGACCTCATCTGAGCCTGACGCTTTCCCTGACATTATTTTCCTTAGTGCTGTTCTTACTTCTTCTAAGGTGGGCACCTCTTCTTCTTTAATTGTATGTCGTGGCTGGGGCAGTACAGCTTGTGTGGGATTTTCTTCAATCATAAGATCCTGAAAGTATTCCTTCCAGATGCCTTTGATTTCCTGTGAGCTGATGAGATGGCTGTTGCGGGCATCCCTTGCAGAGGGTGTATGACTATTTTCTTTACCTTTCTGTCTTTGGCTTGCAATCTGATAGAGTTTCTTTGTGCCATCTTCTGAGTCATATTCCAGAAGCTGATAAGAGTTCTGTGTTGCCTTGATCTTTGCTATTGCAACTCCTCCCTGCCTTGTTGTTAGCCAACCAGTATTCCTTTTTTAGCCTAGTCCATTTTTTCTATCCCCACTTTTTCCTGCAAAGTTTCTTTCCTTTATGACTTCCTGGACTTGTGCATTCCACCACCAGTTTCTCCATGCTCCTTAGTTCCATACCTGACTCAGCCACATACTTGTTTTGCAGTCCTCACATATGCTGTTTTGAGGCACTGCCATTCTTCAACTCCACCCTTGTCCTAGATCCATGAGTAATTCCTTGAACTCTTGTGCTTTCTCTCCATTCAACTTCCAGGTCTTCAGCCTAGTCACTATTGACCTTAGAATGTTCTCTGATCATTGCTTGCAGCTGTTTGTGGCTAACAGTGGTTTATGCTGTGGGCTACCTCTTTCACTGGGGATGACTTTGCAATCTTTCCCAGTAGGAAGTCTACCTGAATTGCATGTTGGCTGCTGTTGTATGTGATTTTGTGACTGTCTCTCTTGCTGAATGTCACGTTGGCTACCATCAAGCCACTTGCCAGGCAGAAGTCTAAATGGACTCTCCTTCTTTATTCCTATTGCCCCACCCCTGTGGACCAAGGCAGTCCTCATATCCTGTTCTGTCTGTTCTGATCTATGCATTCAGGTAACCCAGTATCAACACCACATCATGTTGCCCTGTTCTATCTAGAAGGTCCTGCAGCTGCTGTCTGAATGCAATCTTTTCCACAATATCACAATCCTACAGTGGAGTATATGTTGAGATGATGAATACTGCCCTATCCTTACATTGGAGTCTGATTGCCATGAGTCTGTCACTTATTCTGATGACATCCCTCACTGTCTTCTGAAGCCTGTCTCTCACCACAATTCTCACACCAATTATAGTGTGTCCTCCTCCTGTGCAGTAGGCTCTGGACCCCAAGCCAAATGGCTTTGATGCACTGCCCTTCCATCTTGTCTCCTGAATACATAGGATGTAGACCCTTCCCCTTACCATCATGTCATTCACTTTCAAGCTGCATCCTGTCAATGAACCTATATTATTCTTAGCTCATGTTTGTCTAGTTGGTTTTATGTCCAGCTTCCACTCAATAGAGCTATCCTAGGTAACCCAAGCTGAGCAACTGTACACTGGCCAGTTAGTATCTTATTGTCCCAGGGCTGCTGGGTTTTTCATGATGGGAACACAATAGCCAGTAGGGGCACATACACACCTCCCAGCATTAACATAGGTCCTTGGTGAAGGTCGGAGTAGGTTGGGTCCTCAACCCATTTAGTACTGGAATATACTCATGCCATTTGGTGACATTAGTCAATGCGGCCATATCAACTAGAGCCAGTTTTTACACAGCTGAGTGGCTAGCTCTGACAAGAGGTGAAGAGAACTGGTTTATCCAAAAGAGAATTTTAAATCTCAGGTTTAGCATCCATCAAGGAGATTTTGAGAAGACAGACAAATCTCAAAACTGATCCAAAAGCTGCAGCTCAGGAGAAAGACTCAGCAGTCCCATAAGCACCCTTTAAAATATGCATAGTCGCATACGCAATAGCTGTCAAAAAAGTATTTAATAAATTCTGTTCTTTGGGAGAAGGATGGTTAGCCATTAACTTCTGCATGTTCTCAAATGATAACAATCAGAACTTTAATATATGAACTTGAAATTTTAAAATTCTGAGTTAACATACTAGAACAATACATTTCGTCATCAACTTATACACTGCTTTCATATTCTTATGGGGAGGGGTAGCAGTTGTAACCTGTTTAGCAGAAGCAGATTTGAATAGTGAAATAACTGTCAGATGTGCTATGAGATTAGAAAACAGTTACTTGTGTGTCAAGGGTACCATGTATAACGTGTCAAACTTCGTGGCAGTAGTGTATTGACCATCAAGCAAAGCAGAAGCAGTAAAAAAATATTCTCTTAAGCAAGTAAGACAAGAATTACAATAGCAGCAGCTTTTGGCATCTCATAATACTTTTTTGTGTAACAGTGATTTCATCCTGATCCCACTGAAAAACATTTTTCATCTTAGACAAAATGTCATAAAAGGAAATCTCTTCATCAGGGACAGCTGATGAAATACTTTCCTCAGAATCAGAGTACTCTGACTTGAGAAGAATTTCCCAAAGTACAACCATCTCCTTGCAATGTCTGTTCAAATTCCCTGTCAGAAAGGGAAGGAACTATTTTTTTCTTTTCTTGCCTGAAGAATGAGACTGCAAAGAAAAAGAATTAATACATTCCTTGTCAAATCCCAGTATGTCTGCCCTAACCAGAGAAACAGAAACAGGAAAGTGAAAAATATTCTTATCAAGGATACTTTCCCTAAAAAACAGACTGAATCATATTGAGCACACTGGTCCCAACTTCCACCTGTCATTCCCAGTCAAGTGATAACCCTTCATCTACCCCTTCTCCTGACACTGATAAAAGTGGTTCTCCCATGCCCCTGCAGTTGCAGTTGATGTGGCTATCTCCCATCTTCAGTGGCTGCAAAAGCTACACCAAGAACAGTGGCTGGAGGCACGAGTGGCCTTATGTCAACTGGCACCCTAGGCAAAAGGGCACCACGGCACCCCCTAAAACACCACCCATCCTGGTCTACCTACACCAAATAAATACTGGAAAAGTCCTCCTAGTAAAGTGGCGCCCTAAGCAGCCACCTAGTTGGCATATGCCTAAGGCTGGCTATGGCTGGGGGCATGGCATGGGTAGTCTGAGGAACATCAAAGAGCCACAGCAGGGTCACCCACCAGTGGCTGAGGCAAAATAAGAGCTGGCCTGCCATCCAAAGAATCTTCTGAAACTTTCTTCCTTATGCATGCAAGGGAAAGTATTACTATGGAGATCGGAAGATGCCACATGGGTAAGGTAAGGAAGAGATGTGAAAAGCTGGGAATGGTGCCTGTACAAGTCAATAACTTCTAAGGTAGAAAACAATTGGTTCTAAGGTAAGCAAATCACTGAAAGTTCCTCACAATCAAAGTATTCTGACTCAAATACACAAAGGTTTACAACCTAAGTAAAATTTCTGGGATGCTTTGAAGGTACCTTAATGTTTATAGACATCAGCTGTGTTTTTAAGCCCTGTGTTTCTAAAGTACAGCCATACAATCCAATTATGCTGTATTGATGAGATCAGAAAAAGTTCAAAACATGGAATTTTTATACCTAATGGGGTTTGAACTTATTGGCCTGAAGGTCCTAAGGTGTAATTTGCATATATCCCTTGGGCCTCCACTACAGGAAGTATTACTTATTAAAGACTCTAGCCTGGATGAGGTTATCTTGCAGTTCTTACTGAACGGTTTGTCTGTGTAATGTTCTTGTCATTTTCTTCTTGCTACTATCTATCTGTTCATATATAGGCAGCCTCATAGTTACACTTTAAATATGCTTAGTCACATAAGAAACAGCTGTCACAGAAGCATTTAATGATTTCTTTAATTCAGGAAGGTTTCACTGAAATGCAGATTCTTCTACCTATATATATATATATATATATATATATATATATATATATATATATATATATATATATATAACCAGAAAAAGAGAGACCACCACAGAATCTACAGAACATGTTGCTGAAGCACAAAATGCAGAAAATGAAAACACCTAGTGCACCACATGGATGTAGAAGTCAAGGCTAAATAAACTATTGTAGATAATACAGTCTGTATAAAGGTATACCTGCTACGGGGCAGGCTTTCATTTCCTCCCATGTGGAGAACTGCATATCCTGCACCAGCACACAAATCATTCTCAGTCCAAGTTTACACAACCTCTGAGATTAGTGTAATAGGGTCTTCTGATAGCCAGTATTAAACTAATATCTGACATTGTAATACCTTTGTCTGAGAATAACTGCATAGGAAGTTAATATCCACATGGGGATGTATGGACTGACTAAGAAGTTTGTAGAAGTGATATTGTCAGTGACATAGCAGCTTTATGTGCTGCTGTTTGTGATCTTTCAGCCATCAATAGTGTTTCATTTGAGAGTGTTTACTTCTGATATTTACAGTTTCATGACTTTAGTCTCAGGATTTCAGGATTTTATTTTTCATTGAGCTATACTGGTGAAATTCTAAAAACATATTTGGTTTTATCAACAAGGCAGGATGTGAAGTGAAACTACTCATGTTGTTGTCTGCTGCTACTATCATTGCTCATGTGGAGACCCATTTTGTTTTACATGGTGACCGCCCATTTGTGGAAGTTGTGCGGCCATGTTGTTAGTATACATAAGTAAGATGGCGTGTGGGACTATACCATTTTGCTGCAAGTATGGGGGTCAGAGCACCCAAATAAATACAGGCTTTTTATAATTTAGTGCCTTTAGTTTGTATTTTTTTTTTAGCAATCACAAAAGTAAGTCTGTTTGGTTTGCATTTGTACACATTGTTGTGACCTTCTTGAATTCAGAGACAGCTGTAAAATATTGCTGCATGGTGCTCTAGCACAAAGTTGTGTAGCACAGTGTAAGGCTGTCTCTGTGACTGTGTTGTATATTAATGGGTCAATCTGGGGGAGAGACATATGCTAATTAGCCATGAACTCTCTCTACTAGAACTACCTCCAGGAAGGCATTTACATGTTGAGTGATTCATTAAATCAGATCAGTATGACTGGCCCTACCATGTCATAATAGTGAACACAGACAAAAGGTTATGTTCATTTACCAGCATGCAAACTAGTATGGAGATTGGGGAGGTACCCCTAGCCAACAGGGATACTACACAGGTGCAGTAAAGGTTCTTTAACTGTTACAGGGATCAAAGGAGGGGGAAACACTAGTTACCAGGATACTACACTTATGCTATAGCGGCATTAAAACTATTATGAGGACTGGGAATGGGAAGAAACACTAGTGACAAGAGATGTTACACCTGTACTGGGATTGGGGCTGTGGAAAGTACTCAACACTAGGGAATACTATAAGCTCCTGTTCCTTAATGGCATTTAAATTAGTATAGGGATTGGTGTTTGGGGAAGCACTAAATTAAAGGAGAACAGGCAACTTAGTGACAGATAAGGGGACTGGTGTGTGTGAATAGTTGTGTTTGAATGTGTACTTGTGTATGTTGGTGAGTGACTGAGGGGGGATATCTATGCCTACTCATTGCAGCCACAGCAGTAAGTTACCACAATATGCAGATCATCAATGAGCTACACATTGGGATAGTGGCTGTGATTCAGAGAAATGCAAGTTAGTTGATAACTAGGTCCTTCCACACTGTGGCAAAGATGTCTCTGAATTGTAAAATACTACATCATGGAAGCAGAGCCATTTTAGTACTATCTGTATGGCTCTGCACTTCCATAGTGGTTATTCACAAAAAGCAACACTACTCCTATAAACAAATACATTAATGGTAGGTTATTTGGAATGGGTACATCAGTATGAGAGCTTCTGTAAAGAAATGCCCACTTTCATGAAATGCATAAAGTTAATGTACTTAATCTTTAACTACATACAAGGTACTACATGGAAATGGAAATGCTTGTATAATTTCAGAAATATATGTATATTATGGACAAATGCAGCTCTGTGCAAACGTTAGTATTGACACATATTTAAAGTTAACAGCACAGTTATTTATATTAAATTTTAAAAATATGAAGGAGCTTTATACATTTTCTGGAGAGGATCCTTTTTTGTGGACACCCTGTTTGGTTCTTTAAAAGAGTAGAAAGAAGAAAATAAGAAAGATGGAAAAAGGGAAGACACAACAAAGAAGAACACTCAGAAGGAACACATTAAGAGGGCTGTGCGGGAGGAGGTATGAGCGGAGGGGTTCTATGTTTTTGGCAGGAGATACACCTTTATTGCTCAAATATTTTATATAAGAGAGTAGTTAGGGCAAGGAGTAGGTTAAAGGGTATATGAGAGAGGAGAGAGAGGATTAGGGAAGTTGGGAGTTGACAAGGAGTTCCTCCCAGTAAACCTTGGTCCATGGGATGTTAGACTTTTCCACTACATGATGGTGGTGCAGTGAAGGACCCTGATGGTGAGGAGGTGAAGGCCTGTGGTGGCTCGGAGGTCAGAACCAACTGGAGCAGTGAGTCTTGCACTCATTTAAGTGCATTCTGGTCTGGCCAAAGTTTTCTCTTCACTACCTGCTCTACTGCATCTTTAGCCAAGTCCCAACATTCACTGTTAATGTGGCTTATTAGGTTGTGCTATGCCAGGGTGCCGACATGACAAGTACTACTGCCCTGACCCTGAGAGGATGCCTCTGGATGGGCAGAGGGTGAATGTTCCCTGACCTGAGAGAACCATGGTTGGGCTGTTCCTAGGACTTCTAGACCTGTGGAAAAATTAACATAAATTGGAGATAAAGGAAAACAAGAAAACAGAGTAATGCATAATTAAAATAAGAAAAAGAGAGAAAGAGGTAAGAGAGACAAACAAGAAATGGAGATAATATATACTTTAATGCATCAGTAGATACTTTATTGATAGTGATGTCCTATTTTTATTAAATCTTTATCCAGGAAAAATACTCTGGGAAATGATACTAGAAACCTGTGAAAATTCAGTAGAATGATATGAAATGGTAATTATACCTCTCAACTTCTCAGAGAAGGAAATCTGGATAAAGCTGTAAATAACTGGGAACAAAGGCCCCAAAATAGGGACAGTTTTTAAATATTGCTCTTATAAACTTAGAAAGTTGATAGAATAGCAGATTTTATGTTAGCATGAATTTTCTGAAGGGTATGAAGTCTGAAACTCAAATGTCTTTCATTATTTTCTGACTCCAATCCTCAGAGATTTGCCAATGTTTTCCAGAAAAATAACAATTTTATGAGTAACAGACCAAAAATATAAGGCAAAATGTGGACATTCTGCAAAAATCTGGACAGTTGAGATATATGATGCTAATGAGGTTTACATTTGTAGTCTACTGATAATAAGTAATTAAGCTGGTATGATATATGAAATGGTAAAGCATTTTAAATATTTTGCTCATATGGACTGTGCTGCAGTTGTGTACTGGAAGAGCATTTCTTCTATTATACTGTGTATGAATTATGTCTGGATTTGTACTTACAAAATAAATAGAAAACAAGTCAGTTCTTATTTAACAAATTTCTTTGGGTAATGATACTTTTTTATTAAGAATCCTCTTTGCATACTCATGAAGAACTTTACTAATTGATTTAAACATGTTTGCTTTGCTAGGAACTGTAGACAATTTCCTCATCAGCAACATAAAGAAGACATAAAATGGGACATATTAGCTTACCTGTCATAGATGTGTGTTATCACTTATATATGCTTACATGTATTAATCAGTAAAGAGTAGAATTTCTGTATACATCTGTGCTGAATCTACCATCCTCATATGCTTTCATTTACTCAGCAGCAAAGCACAGAATTTCATAATGTATTTGAACTGAATCCATCTGTATTAGTAAATATTTATTGTTTACTGCAAGCTAAAGAAGAAGGATATCACAACTTCTTTCAAAATGTTACATTTTGCTGTGTATGTACAGCTTGTCTGTTGAGGAGGGGTTCATTCTTCAGTCTTTGCATGTATTTCCACTGAAATTCTTGATTTGCACTATGCCTTTCATACCTACCTGAAATTTTAAGTCATACCATATAAAGTTGCTGTGACTGCGGTGGTGGTGCGGTAGCGTTGTCGCCTCACAGTTAGACGTGCCCGTTCGATTCTCAGTTAAAGCTTCTTCTGTGTGGCGACATGCGTGAATGGGCATTCCTTTATTGAAGGTTGTGCATTAGGCCCGGCAAGCCAACACATAAAACTCTACTGCCAATCATTAGCGGACCGGAGTTCCGCTGTGGTGACCCCTAACCGGGAAAAGCCGAAAGACACAAACAAACCATATAAAGTTGCTATAAGCAATACACTTTTAAATTCTGAAAGTAGAAAATTGAACAGTAAATTTTCCATTAGCCGCTGTGCTAGTCATGCAATTGCTACTTTACCCCCACCCCTGTCTCTAAATAGTGTGTGGTGGCTAACTGAGGTCTGCCATCTTGCATGTGTAGTTACTATTTTATAAAAAATGACTGTCTTATATAATTAGCATATTAATAAGTATTTTGTAGCCTACACAAAACAAAGCATGTTTTTTAAAGCTGTCTGCCTGTGATACAAATAATTAATATGATATTAACTGCAGTAATATGAAACTATGTGGCAATGTAAATATGTTCAAATCTGTT
Source organism: Protopterus annectens (assembly GCF_019279795.1). NCBI lineage: Eukaryota > Metazoa > Chordata > Ceratodontiformes > Protopteridae > Protopterus > Protopterus annectens. The sequence goes on along the minus strand of NC_056735.1, from coordinate 530,194,865 downwards.
TATAAATATATATCTGTGTGTGTGTGTGTGTGTGTGTGTGTGTGTGTGTGTGTGTGTGTGTGTGTGTGTGCGTGTGCGTGTGCGTGTGCGTGTGTGTGTGTGTGTGTGTGTGTGTGTGTGTGTGAGTGGGAGTATATCATGAAAGGAAGAAAACTTAAAAGACAGAATCACACATGGCAGAACAAAAAAGAAAGAATCACAGAACACTCATAAGAGTAAATCACAAACCAATGAATACTTCTATCCCACTAAAAAAAAGCCCTGTATCAATAGACCTGCTAAAACTAAGATGAAATGTCATCTTGGTAGTGATACTGTTAGGGAAAGGGTTATTAGGAACATAATATATAGGGTTATGGTTACCAGCAAGGTAGGGTTAGATTTACAGTTAGAGTTAGCACTTAGAAGTAAGCTCTACCTGCCTATGCTAACCGTTAACCTAACCATAACCGTAACACTAACCCTGTCCCTAAAACACTCACAAAAACCTTTCTACCAAATATGATTCTATCTTTTGACTTACACCTATGTATACATACACACACACACACACACACACACACACACACACACACACACATATATATATATATATATATATATATATATATATATATATACATGTATGTATGTCTGTGTGTGTGTGTGTGTGTGTGTGTACTTGTGCACATTTACACTAATACAGTTGCTGCCATTGTTCGAAGTACCAGTAAAACTCTGAGGAATGTAACTATGTGGTTCAGAGGGTGGGAACCACAACCTCACCACCACTGGGGTGTGACATCATCATAACCAAATATGACTAATATGTAGGGTCATTAGACTTGAAACTGATATTATTGGCAAGTTTGCCTTACCAAAACTGCTTTTTCACATGGCTATGGATTTTTAAAGGAAAATGTACACATTTTTTTGTTATGGTAAATTGAAAGTAAGTTATTCAATTATTACTTTGTCATTTGCTTATATGTGTTTTTGCTTCTGCACAGTAATATTTTAACCTTCATTTGCACAATCCATTTTCCATTTTTTATGCATAGAGAAATTTGAGATGTATTGAACAAATGTTCACATGTTCATGAGGCCAACTTGTTTCAGCACTGGTCAGCACACCTTGCTCACAGCTACCAGAGGTTTATTTACGTGAAACTGTTGACATACAAACTCACATATTAGTACTATTCAAAGAGATAAGTGCTACATGATATTAGTACATAATTGTAAGTGAGTGTATTCTGATGTACTGCATTTATTTTAAAGCATGTTGTTGTCAGGATACATGTTGCTGTCCTGTGGAACAAGGTTTTGTCGTTTGTGAATGAAAAATCATGGCAAAATAAATACTGAGAGGTACCCCATGAATCCACAGATTTTTCACCCTTTGAGTTGCTGTATAGGGATAGGGTGAGGGGGCCTTTAGATTTGATTCAGGATGAGTGGGAGGGTGAGTGTGAATCCTACATGGACTCTGTTGTGGCATATGTCCTAAATCTCAGGACAAGGCTTAGGGAGCTCATGGGCTTGGCACAGGAGAACCTGGCAGGAGCCCAACAGCAGAAAAATATCTGTTATGACTGGAATGCTCAAACCCAAGAGTACCCTGTGGGACAGCAGGTTATGGTTCTCATGCCTGTTAGACACAATAAGCTGCAGCCAGTTTGGGAGGGACCCTTTAAAGTGGTAAGGAAGGTCAGTGATGTTAACTACATGGTCAACCTGCTAGGCAGGAGGCAGGGGCACAGATTGTACCATGTTAACATGATGAAACCTTACCATGGTGGGGAGGTCCTGGTGCTGAGTATTTGCAGTGGATGGCAGGAGGAGTCTGAGGAGGATATATGGCTATATCGAGCCAGCCAGAAAAATGAAACGTTACTAAGCTAAAGCCTAGGATTGTAGGTATATAAGATGACAGTGCAGCACTATAGAGGGGTCAGCAATGCCAATGCAGATGGTTTCTTAAGACAGGGTTTGGGTTAACGTATTCCCAGACAGGCTCATTCCTCTTAAGCAACATTTCTCCAGGGTCACTTAAAACTAGCTTGAGTCTTCAAAGGGGTAGAGATGTGACAATGTGAGATATTGCCAGCTATACCAGAAGAAGATGATATTAGTACATAATTGTAAGTAAAGAAGTAATAGCTTAGCGGTAGAGTTGCCGGCCTAAGAGTAGGCAGGCAGGGTTCGAGCCCCCACAACAACCTTTTCTCGCAGATATACCCCAGGGATTACCTCAGTGTCACTGCTCGACAGAGGCACAGCAAAATAATGGGTATAGTTCCCCATACTAAAGGGGTGGCGTAAGCCACAAAACGATGGGCTAGGCTTGTAAATGCCCTAGGGCAGATAGCCTAGTATGAACCTATGAACCTATGAACCTAAGATGTAAGGCAGTGGATGTTTAACATCTGCCATCACAGCTAGCTGGAATTTTTTAAAGAATTATATGTATATCAAACTTATTTGTACAAATGCACGTGTTGAAAATTTATCGGTAAAGTTATTTGTGCTAAAAATGCATCAACGGTGCATCCTGCTGGACAGAAAAGAAATATACATTTATATCAGACTGTACTGTTGTAAATAGGATACTGGAAGAGAAGAGGTCAATCTCAGTCCAACTAACTTTGAAAAATAGTAAGAAATTAAATTATTTAATTTAGGCCATAAAGATTGTATCTTACAGTTCTGACTGCAGCCAGAGATAAAATGTCTGTGCCAGAGAATGGGTTATTAACTCCTGTAGGAAGAGTGGAAGTGTTTATTGTTTTATAACTTCCAGAAGCTGCAACAGATCTTAGCAAAGCTCTATGTGTGTGCACTATTGACACATAGTTTCATAGTTTCATAGTATAGTACTAGGCTATCTGCCCTGGGGCATTTGTAAGCCTAGTCATAGTGATGTGGCTTTTGCCACCCCATGAAATGGTACAAAAAATGTACAGAATAAATTTAGAATACTGTGCCTCTGTCTAGTAGTGACACAATGAAGGTCCCCTTATATAATAGAATTAGTTTACTATGCCCCTGTCTAGCAGTGACACAGATGTGACCCCTGGGGTAAACTTACGATCTCCCATCCACTCATCAAGATTTCTCTTGAAGAAAGTCAGTGAGGGGCTCTGCCTAATACGAACTGGGATCTTGTTCCAAAGCATGGGAAGCCTCTGGGTTATGAATCTATCCCTCCAGCATGTCCTATTCATACTTGTGCCGAGGTTTAAGTCTTTAGCTCTCATGGTCCTGATAGATTTGGATTTTTTGAGGTGGAGCATGTCCATCAGATCCTGATTGGACATGGCCTTGTACGTCGGGCAGAGATCACCTCTGAGCAGGTGGTATGCTACTGAATAGAGCTGAAGTTTCTTTAGTCTGGCAGAATAAGACATATAGCACAGCAACGACAGCAGCAAGATGAAATGCAATAAACAACAAGCTGGATTCACCAAACACGATTTATTCTGTAAAAAGCTTGACACTCTGACGTCTCGGCCTTAGCCTTCCAGGAGTATAATGAAAAGTGAAACAGGCTTATCTTATATACAAATCTAGGTACATTAATCAAATCAATAAAGCAATTATCTTATTAAAAAGTATTAATTAACTAACCAAAGTTTTCCAATTAAAATCTTCATTGAGCCCATTAGGACACAAAGTTTTAAACTTTAAAATGTAAACAGTTTCTTTATATAATAACATCTGTTTGTTCCTTAATAAATCAACATCATTACTTAATATTTGTTCCAAAATTGATGCTTTTAACATTTTTTCATCACTATTGTGCATTTCGAAAAAATGTCGTGCAACAGGACTTTCATTCTTAACATTAATTATGTCCCTAATGTGTTCTAACAATCTAACCTTAAAGGGTCTTTTAGTTTGACCTATATAAAATTTTTGACAGGGACATTTTAATGCATAAATGACTCCCTCTGTTTTACAACTAAAACATTTATTAGCTTTAAAAGGGATGTTGTTTATATAATCAAAATTAAAAATAACAAAGCTGCAAGCCTTGCATTTACCACACTGATAAGTGCCTGTAGGTCTAACTTGTTCTATCATGGTATCAATAGGCATGCTGAATCTACTTCGTACCAATAAATCTTTAATATTTCTGCCCCTTTTATATGAAAATTTTAAATCAACATTTAACCATGATTTCACATCATTTAAAGTGCTAAAATGTTTCCAAAACAAGGATACAATTTTAACCAGTTCAGGAGTGTAGCAACCATAAGTGGTAACAAAATACATAGTTTCTCTAACAGCTTGATTGTTTCGACTAGTGTAGAATTTTGATATTTTTTTTGATAATCTATTTTGTTTATTAATATAATCCCATAATTTGTTAAGACTTTCCTCCAGATTAGATACATTATACCCTCTTTTCAAAAATGAATTGTACACAAAATCCAATTCCTTCCTAAAGATTGTTTCATCATTACATAACCTAAAACATCTTAACATTTCTCCATAAGGTAAGGAATTTATGGTATGTGGAACATGTCCACTAGTTCCATGTACATACAATGTGTAACCTTCAAACTTTCTATTCACAGAAGTTATTAACTTATAACCACTAGAAATATCAAGAACTACATCTAAAAAAGGAATTCGTAGGCCCAATTGTAACCCATCAAAGTCCAGTGAAAATCTATTGCACTTCAAATCAGAAATAAATTCTGTAGCCATGGACCGTCCACCTTCCACTAAAAAAATTAAGTCATCTACGTATCTGTAGTATCTGATAACATGTTGTAGAAAAAACTTGTGTTTATAAATATATTCAATTTCAAATAAACCCATGGCCAGATTGGCATACATAGGGGCAAAAGATGCCCCCATAGCTGTACCTGTTTTTTGATGATATATAGAATGATTAAATTCAAAAAAATTATTAGTTAAAGAAAAATATAACAATTCTATAACATACTCTGAAATAGGAGACTGACCCAAAAACCGCCTCAAAGCCTCTAAGCCAAAATTATGGCTTATGTTCGTATAGAGGCTTTTGACATCAACTGTCAACCAATACATATTTTTGTTCCACTTTATATCTTGAATTTTGTTTAAAAAATCAAATACATCTGTTAAAAAAGAGGGTAACTTATTAACATAAACTTTTAGATAATCATGGAGAAAAATGCCTATGTTTTTTAAAAAATAATTATGGCCTGATACTATAGGACGACCAGAAGGTTTATTAAGATTTTTATGGATTTTAGGTAGGCAATAAAAATATGCCTTACTACAGCCTTCTGTCTGGAATTTATTATTAACATCATTCAGATTAAAATAACCTAATCTATGTCCTTTTTCTATCAGCTCCTTATATTCAGATATAGCTGAGTAATATTTATCTACACTACATACTTGATAAACATTTTCATCATTGAGATGTTGCATGCACATGTCAAAATAATCCATATTATTTAAAACTACTAACTTGTTACCCTTGTCAGCAGGTTTGAAGACAATGTTATTTTTCTTACTTAAATTCACTAATATCTTCCATTCTTGTGCTGTCATATTATATTCAATATTGCTCTTAATAGACATAAATTCTTGATGCCCTACCTCTAAAGAGTGATTAACCATCTTAATAAAGTTAAACACATCATAATTAATTACATTCGGAAAGAAATTACTTTTAGAGGAAATCTTATCAGTATTAAGTTTAACATAAGCATTAATCGGCTCATCCGACATACAGCTATAAAAACTATCATTTGAACTTGACGTCACAGAATCTGAGTCTACACATTCATTAACTGCATTTAAACTAAAAAAATATTTCAAGTAAAGTTTACGACTAAACCTAAACATATCCATTTGTAATTCATGTAGTCTAGAAACAACAGTAGGAACATATTTTAGACCCAGATTCAATACCGAAAGTTCTGCACTGCTAAATTCATAGTTAGACAAATTTACCACATAGCTGTTTGGCATGTTAACAATGTCTCTACCATCTTCCTCGTTTGTAGCCTCCTCGCCTGGAAGGCTCAGATGGGATGTAATCCGACTGTTCCCGATAGCGTTTCTGCCTCGTATTATCCCTATGTTGTGGTTGTTCAACCCGAAAATTTTGCCTGAAGTGTTCCGGTTCGTCAGGAGGAGGTAAACGTGGGAAATCAATGTCTGCTGCATCTTCTTCAAACGATGTATAACCGTTCTCTGAGGCAGAGGCAGAAGAGTTCAAAGAACGTGCTCTATCAGCGTCCTGTTGAAATCTCACGTGTTTACGCCCTTTACTGCGATTGGTTCTAGACACGAAAGCTTTGTTCAGTTCGTAGTCGCGTAGGTCACGCAACAATTTGCCTTTTTTTCTATCAGTGTAAGTTCATAATCCTTAAGTTTTTCATTCATCTGTTTAAGGAATTCGTCCAAAAAGGATGTAGCTACACATTTGGATAGGTCATTACACATTTTTTTAATGTCAGCACACAATTCCTGTTGTTTTAGGCGGTCTCGTTCAACTAAAATATGTAACCACTCCGTGGTACAATTGTGAGCTGCAGCAACCCATCTTTTATGAAACAAGACTTCCGTATCTTTAGAAAGATCAAAGGGTGTAGTAGGATCTTTAAATGCACGTAATCCCCTAGGGGTGATCTCAGTATCAATATATCGCTGTAGACCACATATGTTAAAGAAGGTAGCAGTCTCTTTAACCATTTTTTTCTCCAAGTTTTCGAGAAGAACTTTATGCTCAGCTTTATCAGGAACTAGGTTTTTTCTGCCAACACTGCAGAAAGGGTTAGGGAAACGTTTATTACGTTCATCTTCCCACTTGTCCCATAATATATTGCCTTTATCCAGATCTTTAGTCTGGCAGAATAAGACATATGTTGGAGACCCTTGATCCTCTTGGTGAGGTACTTTTGTGGTCTCTCCAGCTGTTGCAAATGCCGGGTGAGGTACATACCAAATGGGGCATTGTACTCAATCATGGGTCTGATGAGGGAGGAGTATAGGGGTACAATGACATCCTTGGCTCTGAATGTGAATCCCTTCATGATGAGGTGTGCAAGGTAGAATGTTTTTCTAACCACTTTGGCAATGTGGGTGTCAAATGAGAGGTCGCTGTCGACTTGGGTCCCTAGGTCTCTGATTACTTTTTCCGTACTCAGTGTGTTGCTATCTATGTGATAATTTGTGGGTACTTTGTTTTTCCCAAAGGGGATGACTATACATTTTTTGGCATTTAGTTTAAGGCCGTGACTCCGGCACCAGTTGACCATTTCTGTGAGGCCTTTTTGTAGGATGTATGTGTCCGCTGGTGTATCGACTATGCCACCTAGTTTGCAGTCATCTGCGAACTTTGTCAGTCACAACCCTCCCATGTTTGCTTTAACATGTGAAAAATAAATGCCGAACAAGAGGGGTCCCAGGACAGATCCCTGTGGGACACCACTTGTGACTGGCTTTGAGTCTGACATTGCTCCAGCGATTTTAACTTTATGGGTTCTGTCCTTTAGCCAGTTTGCAACCCATCTAGTGACATAAGGGTTTACGTTTAAGCTGTTGAGCTTATCTATGATGCCTGAGTGGGGTATTGTGTCGAAGGCCTTAGCCAAGTCCAGGTAGGCTGTATGGACTGCTTTGCCCTCATCAATGGCTCTAGTGACTGTTTCGAAAAAGTCAACCAGGTTCAAAAGGCAGGATCTGCCCTTTACAAAGCCGAACTGGGTGGGGTCAAGTGTCTGTAGGTCCCCTATGTCTCTGTTTATGAGTTCCATAATGATTCTTTCCATAGCTTTGCAGACCAGGCTGGTTAAGCTTATGGGGCGGTAGTTCCCAGGGTCTGTAGAGGTACCCCCTTTGTGGAGTGGGACCACTGTTGCTATACGCCATTGTTCAGGTACATATCCTGAAGTAAGGCTAAGGTTAAATAGCATTTTTATGTGTGGGTTTAGCTCCTCTTGGAGTTCATGTAACACGCAACCCGGGATACCATCAGGTCCCATTGATGCTGTGTTTTTAGCTTTGTTTAGGGCGGTTCTCACTTGGACATCTGAGATGACAGGGAGATTACATTCAGCTGGGATAAGTATTTCTTCTTTTGGGGGTGAGGGAGGGGAGAAATTTGCACTGAACCTGTCAGCCAGAATGTTGGCAATATCTGTGGGTTCAGTGTATTTTTTGTTGTTGTGAACTAACTCTGAGCATATCTGAGGGTTTCCACCCAGGTTTCTAACATAGCTGAAGAAGGCTTTGTGGTTATCTTTAGTGTCCTTAGCGATTTTTCTCTCAAAGTTGGCCTTGGATGTTTTATGAGAGAACGTAGTTTTCTGCTAATGTTGATCAGAGATGTCTTCCCTTCATGGGATTTTGCTCTGACGTGCAGTAGCTTCCTTTCTTTGTTATACAATTTGTTAATGGCTGAGGTCCACCAGACAGGACGCTTGCCTTTGGTGGAGAGGGACTTGGATTTATTTGGGATTGCATGATCCATGCATTCTTGGAGATGTCCATAGAAAGCATTTGTGAAGGATTCGGCATTGTGGGATGTGGTATCCACTGGCACAGTGGGCTTAAAGGATACCATCTCAGTCTTAAGAAGAGTGAAGTCTGCTTTTGAGATGTTTTCACTGTGGTCTTTTGTGCTGAGGGTGGAGGTGGTATATGTATATCCAGGGTGATTAGTTTGTGGTCAGATCTCACTAGTGAGGGGTATACTTCCAGTGTGGAGCATTTTGTCCCCATGTCTGTGATGATCAGGTCTAGTATATTATCTCCCCTAGTGGGAGAGGTGACTAGTTGTTCCAGTGCATTTGAATTTATGAATTCCAGGAACCTTTGGGCTAGGGTATTAGGGCTAGAATAATGTACCCAATCTATGTTTGGGTAGTTGAAGTCTCCCAGTATGATGGTATTTTGTGATACATTCATATCCTCCAATGTCTTCAGGAAGGCTGAGTGGGGTTCCTGAGATTGGGAGGGTGGTCTGTAACATGCTACCAGTTGTATAGCAGTTTTGCCTATGGTTAGTTGCACCTGTATGGTCTCTGATGCTTCATGTGTTGCTACTAACCTGGAGGTGTGGGTGTCCTTGATGAATATGGACACTCCCCCTCCCTTTGTGGTTCGGCCCAGATTTTGGGGCCGAAAAGCATGATACGAGGTATAGCCTGGTAGCGCTGGGGTGCTCTCAGGAGCCTTGAACCAGGTTTCAGTTACTGCACAGACGTTGATGTTCTCCATGCTGAGGAGTGCATCGAGTGCCTGCATCTTGAGATTTAGACTTCTGGCGTGTGAGATTCTGGGTCCGATGCTAGGAAAGGGAGGTAGCATTGGAACCAGAAGTCAGATGACGAGATGTATGCAATGTCATTCAGTAATCCATCACTGAAATGATGTTTTTTTAATACTGGATGAGATTGAAGTGTCAGAGCACTCTGTTTTTGGAACCTGAAAAAGAAGGACCCCTCACCTACTTCATTTTGCCTTGGTCTACTTAGTGACCAGGGAATAGAAATTCTTTAGATGAGTCAGTGAGATTAGTTAAGTATTCTTTTTTTGTATCTGTGTGAATCTGTTCATCTGTGTTATTTTAATATTTCCTGTGATTGAAACTCTGGTGTTAATTGTAAATAGATATTTAGTATTTTTATATTATTTTACTATTTATTATTAAATATATTTAAACATTTCATTTTGGCTGGTCCTTTAGAGAATATTTTAATCTTTGAGAGTACTCATATCTACTCAGTGGCCATTCCTGAAATCCTTACTGCATTGGTCAAAACACTACCATTTGCATTAATATTAATTTCACTCAGTATAATTCGGTACCCTTGTAAGAGCCTTAGAGTTGCTGGCGTTGGAGTGTCTGGTGGCAGTAACTACCTTATAGTCTGGGCAGAAGGAGCATAGCTACTAAATCTGTGCCAGCCTTTCCTAGGTATGTGTGTGTGTGAGTGTGTGTGTGTGTGTGTGTGTGTGTGTGTGTGTGTGTGTGTGTGTGTGTGTGTGCGCGTGTGTGGTGTGTGTGTGTGTGCACATGCATATCAAATCTCCAAAAGTGTGTGTGTCAGGGACACAAAGCACTGGTTTCACAAAGAGAGTGCTGGAAGACATGGCTAAGACACACGGCTGAAGAATCAACTATACAGCTGTGCCAGTGGGAAGTCTCACTGGGGACCTAGAGAGACAGAGAGAGAGAGAGAAAAATCCAGATCCTGGACTGAATGCATTCCCTCTGTGCTCTTAAGGGAAATTGTGCTTAATACAGAGAACTGCATCTGGAAATACTGTGTGCATCTGCTTTTATTCCAAGTGGACATCCCTCTTCAGTGTCAGTGGTGAGGATTCAGGCTCCTTGATTACTTTCCCAGAGTCACACTTATAATAAAAGAAAATAAATTGGAACTAAAGGTGTCGGTCATTACATGCAAATTGTAATGTTTAACATTATTAAGTGCCTGTCCTTTATCAAGAGTTTAATTTGAGTAATGGTAAAGTTGAAAATTACACAGAACATTAAGCAAATAATACACTCTGTTACGAGGATAACACACACCTAAAACAATAGATTACATGAGTATCCTGCCATCAACTCTAGCACTGTTACCACTTCATCCTCAGCACAGTATAAATGATGATTGCTACTTCTGACAAGGTGGTGTGCATAACATGATTAATTTGATATGCAGTAACTTAATAGACAACAGTAAATCATTTCTAATATGTCATAAGTAAAACTGGAGAAACACTGCATAATAAAAAAGCAAGTAATACATTTTCCATTCCAGTGAAAGGTATGAACTCATAGTAAATGCAAGTTTAGAGACTGCAGTACATACAGTGTTGTGAAATGCAATCATTCAATTACTGAAATAACACTTTTTCCCATTCCATAAAGATAACTATGCGCATGCTGAACTGAAGTCCCTAAGCAAAATATATTCTGAAAAACAGTAAAAAAAATGCAAATATTCCTTAAATGATAACATGTAAAATCATTGAACAGGTCTCAGTAAACAGTCAGGCATAACCTGTATAAACAGTAATATGATTAACCAAACACAAACAAGGTAATGGTCAGTAGTACGTAGTCTCTGGACACTATTTCCAAAAATATTCGCCACAAACACATCCAAAGAACTACTCAACGGCTGCATATAAAAACAGTAGATTTATTGTTGAGCACTTTTGTGGTGTTGAAACACCACTTCTTCAGACTTAATAAAAACTAAACTGCACTCTACTTAAATACCACTCAATCATTGACATGCCCAAACCTTTTCACATGTCATCATTCAACTATATGCTAGTTAAACTCACACTACCTAAAAGCAGAGATATACTCAATAAGCATATACATATTGACACAAAAATGAACACAAAATAAAAATAAAAATAAAAACACATCATAATAAATACATATCCGATGTGTAACATCTTTAAGAACATACAAAACATGTAAAAAAGACATTGTGCTAACATCATTAATGTGCACTGCAGAAAAAGACAAATGTATCAAGGCAGAACTCCCTGTATAAGCAATGCTGACAAACCTGCTAAAAAATGCAACATTATATTCATAACAGAATGTTATTTTCCCAAACAATATATAGTCATATACAAGAGTTCAAAACAGCATGTTTACCTATGTAACGGTCTGGACTTCAATATGGGTTTGAGGGGTACCTTTTCATTCAGCCCCCTCCCCTTGTCTGCTCAAAGCCTCGATATCCACCTGCTCTCTGTTGTCTTAGTGAAATTCACTATATCACCACCTCGTTCATTACCATACACCATTTCTATTACCTGAAAACTAAAACTGTGACTGGCATCAGTCTTGTCAACATGCCTTGCCAATGCATTAGTGTTGTATTTGTTTCTAATTTTCAATAAATGCTCTCTGATTCTATATCTCAGCTTTCTATTGGTTTTACCCACATAGTAAGCGGAGCATCTGTTGCATAAGGCCAAATAAACAATGTTGATACTATTGCAGTTTTCCTTTACCTTGAAAGAATCATCTCTCCTAAGGTCAGGGTGTGAAAACACATTGCTTGTTTCGATATACTGACACTGATTACAGTTCAAACATGGGACCATCCCCAACTTATCATGACTCTTGAACTCTTGTTTATCCTTAGAATAACACAACATCTGTTTCAAAGAGTTCTTACTTTTGTATAGAAATGATGGTCTGTCACCAGCTATGGGTCCTATCTAAGGATCCTGTGTGAGTATTGGCCAATATTTCCGAATGACATCAGTAACTACTCTGATATCACTGGAATATTCAACTGGCACTCTCACATGCCTCTTCTTGAATTTTCCACCTTTCACATGCTCAACATTGTTGATTACCTCCCTCTCAGAGAAATAAGGTTTCCCTCTTTCACTCCTAAGCTCCCCAACGTTAGAAACTACATCAGAAACTTTTGCTTTGTTATATCCCCTATTAACAAACCTCTCTTCTAATGCCTCCATCTCAGTATTAAATCTCCCTTCCTCTGTAGTCAACCTTGAGGTTCTTAATGCCTGTCCCTTAACTACATTGCTGAAAACATGGTGGGGATGCATGCTAGTCCTACACAATAAATGATTCCTATGACATTCTTTCCTATGTATCTTGGTAGAAAGTGTCCCTTTATCATCCCAATATACACATACATCAAGGAAGTTCATTTCTTCATATGAAAAACTGACCTCAAATTCAAGGAAGCTTGTGGTACTGTTGATATATTCACAAAAATTGTTCAATCCTGTTAAGTCACCATTCCATAAGATAAAGAGGTAATCTACAAAGCGTTTGTAAAAGATAATCTGACTCCACATACTATTCAACAATACAAACTGGTTCTCCCAACTAGCCATTACTAAGTTGGCGTAGCTATTGGCACAAGACGTGCCCATAGCTACGCCCTCTTTTTGCAAGTATATCTTATGTTGGAACTTCAATGCATTATTATCCAAAATAATCAACATCAGTTGGGTAAGTAGGTCAATTCATCTCCCATCATAGGTCCGATCAACAAGTAAATAATCTCTCAGCATTTCAACACCCTGTCCATTAGGGGTGCATGCGAACAAAGACTTTACGTCTAAAGTGACAAAAATCACTGTACCCTGCAATAATAGAACAGTCTTGTTGAATCTAAATAGATCTTTCAGAAACTGTTTGGAATCTCTGAGAATGTTCAGATTTTTATTGACCACTGGTCTCAACTTCTTCTCCACATAAATAGAGCTGGGCTCAGTAATCCAATTTCTCCCAGAGACAATGGGCCTCAACTGGGGGTGAGCTGCATTCTTGTGAACCTTAGGTAAACCATTTATCATAGGTACCATAGGTTTCTCTACTTTAAAATAATTATATAGATCTAAATCAATAATATGTTCTAACATCATATCATAAAACAGACATTTTACGTTGGTGATCAGTTTCCTTACTTCAGTGAAACTAATCTCACTGTACACATTGTGATCTGATAACATTTGATACATGGTCTTGTTATATTAATCAATGTCCATGACTACTATTGGGCCCCCCTTATCTGCCGGTTTGATAACAATCTCAGCATCCTTTTGTAATTTAGTTAGAGCTTCCTCATCTGTCTTACTCATGTTAAAAAAATCCTCCCTTTCTCTGTCCATTAAGCCTGTCAAATAACTCTGCTTCACATAACAGTGAGAAGGCCTCAACCATTGTATTAGTGGGTGGTATAAAGGTGCTCATTTGCCTAAACTCATGTACAACCTCCCCTTCATCTTTAAACGTAATCTTTAACAACACATTCCTATTAAACATTTTAAGATTAAACAAAGTTTCTGTTACCTCTGTCCTCCTGTACGGTATAAACAAAAGTCCTTTGTTTAATAGTACACATTGAGCATGAGTCAAAGTTTTCTGTGAAATGTTCCAAACAAGATTGTCTTCCAATACTCCCATAGGACTGCATGTAGTCCGTTTCGGTTGACAACCATTCACATCCATTCCTTGTGGACTATCAACTGAAATTCCCAAACTGGAACTCTGTAATTCTGTGAATGAAATGCTGATTGTTGTAGTCAGTAGTGATATATCTAAATGCAACTTTAAGTTCTACTTCTGCCATTCTGCCATGTGCGGCTTAGGTACTCCTGTGATGGTTTCCGTCTCATCCGGCTTTTGCTTCCATCTCTGGGAGTTGGGTCTTTGTCCAACCGGATGGGCAGCATTCAAAAAACCTGCTTCTCCTTGGGCAATCTTGTCTCTTGCAATACTGCTTCCTGTGTAGATGGTAGTTGCTCATTTCTCTCTGCTCGGCCATCTCTATCTAGGGATGCCTTCTTATTCAAATTACCTGCTTCTCCGATGTCCAAAACACTCACTGGCACAGCATTAGCTTTCCGTTTGGCCCCTAACCTCTCCTCAGCAGGAACAACTTCACTGATGTTCACGTTGTCTCCGGATACGTCACTGATTCCAGTCAATGGTTGTATGTTTAAGGTGGATTGCTGTTCAGCACGCTCATTCATGTGATTCCTCGGCCACACAAATACATGGCCTGCCTTAAAATCGGCAATGTCCCTCTGTAGTTTGCCTGCTTTTTGTCTCATGAGTCTCTCTTAGAATAACCAGACAGAATCCATTGTATGTTGAATTTTCTCCTCTACCAACATACAAGGATAAGTGCAAAACAACTTATCCCTATGACAGACAATTTGTTGTAAAATCATATCTTCTTCTTTATCACTGAACTCTAGAAGCAAGCGCATATAATTAAAACTTACTTCCAAATTCAACTGCTGCCATCTAGATAAGAGTTCTAAATTTTGCTCACCATAGGCGGGCATCTTTAGGACTCTAAGTCCTCTGGGTATCACTTTGTTCTTCAAACTTGCTTCAAGATGTGCCCTTTGTGTCTGAATCCTTTTAACTTTGTATAATAAATCTTCCATTCTGTGTACTTCCTTCAAGAATGCTACAAAATCTACATCACTATAATCATTATTCATTTCATTACTCACATCCGCTGTGTTCTCCAATAACAAATTCGGTTTTCTTTTCACAAAGTGCATCATTTTAGAAGCAAAGGTTTCACCTGATTTCTCAGAAGCATTTACCACTCTGTTTGAGCAGTTCACCTTGCTTATTGTAGAGGAAGAGTCAATGGTAACTGAACTTTCTGCCATTGCTGCCGACCACAAACCAAAAAGAACTGAATATTCAAACACAAACAAGGTAATGGTCAGTAGTACGTAGTCTCTGGACACTATTCCCAAAAATATTCGCCACAGACACATCCAAAGAAATACTCAACAGCTGCATATAAAAACACTAGATTTATTGGTGAGGGCTTTCGTGATGTTGAAGCACCACTTCTTCAGACCTAATAAAAACTAAACTGCACTCTACTTAAATACCACTCAATCATTGACACGCCCAAACCTTTTCACATGTCATCATTCAACTATATGCTAGTTAAACTCACACTACCTAAAAGCAGAGTTATACTCAATAAGCATATACATATCTTGTTTGGAACATTTCACAGAAAACTTTGACTCATGCTCAATGTGTACTATTAAACAAAGGACTATTGTTTATACCGTCCAGGAGGACAGAGGTAACAGAAACTTTGTTTAATCTTAAAATGTTTAATAGGAATGTGTTGTTAAAGATTATGTTTAAAGATGAAGGGGAGGTTGTACATGAGTTTAGGCAACTGAGCACCTTTATACCACCCACTAATACAACGGTTGAGGCCTTCTCACTGTTATGTGAAGTAGAGTTATTTGACAGGCTTAATAGACAGAGAAAGGGAGGTTTTTTTAACATGAGTAAGACAGATGAGGAAGCTCTAACTAAATTACAACAGGATGCTGAGATTGTTATCAAACCAGCAGATAAGGGGGGCCCAATAGTAGTCATGGACATTGATTACTATAACAAGACCATGTATCAAATGTTATCAGATCACAATGGGTACAGTGAGATTAGTTTCACTGAAGTAAGGAAACTGATCACCAACGTAGAACATCTGTTTTATGATATGATGTTAGAACATATTATTGATTTAGATCTATATGATTATTTTAAAGTAGAGAAACCTATGGTACCGGTGATAAATGGTTTACCTAAGGTTCACAAGAATGCAGCTACCCCCAGTTGAGGCCCATTGTCTCTGAGAGAAATTGGATTACTGAGTCCAGCTCTATTTATGTGGAGAAGAAGTTGAGACCAGTGGTCAATAAAAATCTGAACATTCTCAGAGATTCCAAACAGTTTCTGGAAGATCTATTTAGATTCAACAAGACTGTTCTATTATTGCAGGGTACAGTGATTTTTGTCACTTTAGACGTAAAGTCTTTGTTCACATGCATCCCTAATGGACAGGGTGTTGAAATGCTGAGAGATTATTTACTTGTTGATCGGACCTATGATGGGAGACAAATTGACCTACTTACCCAGCAGATGTCGATTATTTTGGATAATAATGCATTGAAGTTCCAACATAAGCTATACTTACAAAAAGAGGGAGTAGCTATGGGCACATCTTGTGCCAATAGCTATGCCAACTTAGTAATGGCTACTTGGGAGAACCAGTTTGTATTGTTGAATAGTATGTGGAGTCAGATTATCTTTTACAAATGCTTTGTAGATGACCTCTTCATCTTACAGAATGGTGACTTAACAGGATTGAACAATTGTTGTGAATATATCAACAGTACCTCAAGCTTCCTTGAATTTGAGGTCAGCTTTTCATATGAAGAAATGAACTTCCTTGATGTATGTGTATATTGGGGTGATAAAGGGACACTTTCTACCAAGATACATAGGAAAGAATGTCATAGGAATCATCTATTGCATAGGACTAGCATGCATCCCCACCATGTTTTCAGCAATGTAGTTAAGGGACAGGCATTAAGAACCTCAAGGTTGACTACAGAGGAAGGGAGATTTAATACTGAGATGGAGGTATTAGAAGAGAGGTTTGTTAATAGGGGATATAACAAAGCAGAAGTTTCTGATGTAGTTTCTAATGTCGGGGAGCTTAGGAGTGATAGAGAGAAACCTTATTTCTCTGAGAGGGAGCTAATCAACAATGTTGAGCATGTGAAAGGTGGAAAATTCAAGAAGAGGCATGTGAGAGTGCCAGTTGAATATTCCAGTGATTTCAGAGTAGTCACTGATGTCATTCGGAAATATTGGCCAATACTCACACAGGATCCTCAGATAGGACCCATAGTTGGTGATAGACCATCGTTTCTATACAAAAATAAGAAATCTTTGAAACAGATGTTGTGTTATTCTAAGGATAAACAAGAGTTCAAGAGTCATGATAAGTCGGGGATGGTCCCATGTTTGAACTGTAATCAGTGTCAATATATCGACACAAGCAATGTGTTTTCACACCCTGACCTTAGGAGAGACTTTTCTTTCAAGGTAAAGGCAAACTGCAATAGTATCAGCATTGTTTATTTGGCCGTATGCAACAGATGCTCCGCTTACTATGTGGGTAAAACCAATAGAAAGCTGAGATATAGAATCAGAGAGCATTTATTGAAAATTAGAAACAAAGACAACACTAATGCATTGACAAGGCATGTTGACAAGACTGATGCCAGTCACAGTTTTAGGTTTCAGGTAATAGAAATGGTGTATGGTAACGAACGAGTTGGTGATATAGTGAATTTGACTGAGAGAACAGAGAGCAGGTGGATATTGAGGCTTCGAGCAGACAAGGGGAGGGGGCTGAATGAAAAGGTACCCCTCAAACCCATATTGAAGTCCAGGCCGCTACATAGGTAAACATGCTGTTTTGAACTCTTGTACATGACTATATATTGAATGTAATGTTGCATTTTTTAGCAGGTTTGTCAGCATTGCTTATACAGGGAGTTCTGCCTTGATACATTTGTCTTTTTCTGCAGTGCACATTAATGATGTTAGCACAATGTCTTTTTTTGTATGTTCTTAAAGATGTTACACATCGGATATGTATTTGTTATGATGTGTCTTTATTTTTATTTTGTGCTTATTTTTGTGTCAATATGTATATGCTTATTGAGTATAACTCTGCTTTTAGGTAGTGTGAGTTTAACTAGCATATAGTTGAATGATGACATGTGAAAAGGTTTGGGCGTGTCAATGATTGAGTGGTATTTAAGTAGAGTGCAGTTTAGTTTTTATTAGGTCTGAAGAAGTGGTGTTTCAACACCACGAAAGCGCTCACCAATAAATCCACTTTTTTTATATGCAGCTGTTGAGTAGTTCTTTGGATGTGTTTGTGGCGAGTAATATGATTAAGTGTACTATGAAAAAATATTTAAAGATAAGAGGGAATGTCTGATGAACAGTGTTAGTAGACCATGCACCACACAACATAGCTCACAAACATTACTGCATGCATCAATTATACTCTATGTGTTTTTTTATAAAAAAGGAAACAATATCCTGAATGTCATATTCCAGTTTCCAGACCAGATGCCGCCTCTTTACCTGTATAATGTGCACAACCCTGTCATATGGAATCCCTCACCACTGCTGCCCTCTAGCTATCATTAATCATAGTAGGACCCACACTGGAAGCTGCAGTGACATCACCGATCACTTCCCCACCAGATCTGTGCATGATCATGTTGAACAGAATGTAACACGTGGCAAACATCCTGCATGCAGTAGCTGAGTCATACTGAATGGCGCCCCCATACTTATCCAGGCATTTCAATCAGTCCTTTAACAAGTTAAACACTCTCACTGACAATATCAGTCTGGGACAGGGCTGTAATAAAATTATCTTCAGCAGTTCCTGTCAGATTTCTCACACAAACTATAAGCCATGGTTCCAGCGGATGTCCTGCATCACCAGAAAAACAGAAGAAAAAAGAGGAAAAGGGGGAGACAAAACAAATGAAGCATAGTTTAGTAATAAGCAATACATTTTACTAATTTTACTAAGAATAACTAATTAGATAACTACAATTTTCACTTACCAACAAGGTAACAACGGGGCATCCTACCATTGAAGAAGAGGCAGTAGGCTGAGGTAGTGTGCCATATATGGGAATCATGGAAACTGACAGAATGCTGAGCTGACACATTGGTGATGCTGCCCCATGCAACACACACTACCTAACCATTGATGGAATTGTAGCCTGTCCCATTACAGTACATTTTAATGAGTAATTGTCTGTATCTCTACTTTCTTAGCTGGTGAGCAGTGCTGGGTGCAACGGGTTTTGGCTGAGCCCTAGACAAGCAGCTCACACTGAAAAATAGCAATGTTAGCAGCAAGACAGAGAATCTTCTCCAGTTGCAGAGTAAATAGAAAAAATGCAATTCTTCCTTTTATAAAGTCTCCATGGAAGTCACGGAGACACATCAATGTATGGCTATAAATCATAAATTTACAGGAAGAAGGCTTACATCATTTCTCATTATCATTTCATTATGCCTTCATTGCATGAATGGCCTCTGAGTCGCTGAAGACCTGCAATTGCCTTCACATGTTCGTGCGATGACTATGAATACCACCCTTTATTCCTATATACTCAACAAGAAAATTATTTCTTATTCTTGTTCAGTCCCTTCTATACAACTAAGATGTTCATCGTGTTTCACTGTTGCAGTCATTACACTTGGGTTATCCTGTTGGCAGGCTACCCACAGTCGGCCTGAATTCCAAAGTCTTGGTCCGGCGACAGTTGCTGTCACCTCTTCCCTGACGTCAGTGCGCCAGGGGTATAAAAGATGCAGCCAACGCCATTTTCTTCAGTTTTTCTTGCCGCGCGGTGTCCGAAGCAAAAGCAGTTTGCAAGTGCCAGTCGGCCAACTCCTGAGATTTTCGAAATCGAATTTCAGATCCAAAGTCTTCAATAAAGCTAAGTACCCCGTTGGGGAAACTTTTTTCTTGCTCCAGACTGATGTCAAAAAAAGTTAACAATTGTATTTCTTGTGGGAAGCAAATACCTCATAAGGATTTTCATTCTTACTGTATTCCTTGCCTAGGTCCTGACTACGACGTTGCTAGCTGTCGGTTTTGTGCTAGATTTAACCAACGCACTATTAAGCGTCGATATGATTTTGCCTTTCATTACTTTGGCCGAAAGTTTAATTATATAATGCCGTCGGAACAGCCGATGACCGGAGTTCATAAAAAGCGCAAGGAAAAGGAAAACGGCAGGCATCTGAGGTCCAAAACCGACGACGAGGCCTCCGCTAGGCCAGTCGCCGGTTCTCAGTGAGGCGCTTTCGCAGCCCCTGACACCCGCTACCTCAGAGCCACAGGCCGCTTCCGACTCCCACGTGGAGACAACTAGGCCTGTGGATACTCAAGGTATTGGACACTCGGAAACTATTCCCTCAGATGGGTCCGGAGCTGCTGAGCAGGCATCGGCTTCTGAGGGTGTTTTCAGACCTACACAGTTACATGTCAAGCCAACCTCAGCTTCCAAGGCAAAGACTAAAATAGCCTTAAAGACAAAGAAACAAGTACAGCATTCTCCTGGACAGACTTCCATGCCTAAGAAACAGATGCTTAAAATGGCCGAAGACCTAATTACTTTGATCAGGGGTTCCCATCCCCCTCCTGATAAGAGGCCTAGGCAAGACACTGAATATGATTCTTCTGATCAGGTTTCCATTTCCTCTGACACCTCTTCAGAACAGGGATACTCTCTTCCTCCCTGTGAGGATTCTGATGCTGAAGAATCAATTCCTTCAGCCTCTCCTCCTGAGGATTATTCTTTTGGGAAAACCCTGCATACCATGAGGGAGCATTTTCACTGGGAGAGCCAAGATTACACAGAATCTAAGAAAAGGCTCAGAGACTTTATTTTACTGCCTCAGCACAGACCTCTTGCTATTCCACCTGTTCTAAACATTGTAGATAATGTATTTTCAGAGTCCGGACTATCTCCTGACTCTTTACCCCCTGCACCTATTAAGCCAGAGAGGTACCGCAGGGTTCCAGATTCTCATAAATTTCTATATGAAAACCCTGCTGCTGACCCAATAACTATATGTCAGGGTCCCAAAGGGGTCAAGCTTCCATTGCAAAAAACCCTTTCCCCTCTGATAGGGATTCTAGAGCACTGGACTGATGGGGGAAAAAAGTTTACACCTCTGCTACCTTGGCTGTAACGGCTTTAAATTGTAAGTTTCATATGCTTAAATATCAGCAATACTTAATGTCACTGCTAAAACAGAAAATGTTGACAAATTATGAATGTTCTGAAAACAAGGAAATGCAGGATTTATTGCATGCAGCTGAACAAGTGGGAAAGGATACTTTGCAATGTGGTTTTGATTCACTGGAGGCCTCTTGCAGGGCCGCTGTTACAGGCTCTGTCATTAGAAGGCATGCTTGGTTAAAGGAACAGAATCTGCCTGATCATGTTAAAGCAAAATTATTGGATGCTCCATTAAAGCATGATACTTTGTTTGGTGTTAAAGCAGAAGAGGTGCTAAAGAAAATGGAGGATAAAGCGAAATCTATGCAGACAGTAAAGGATTTCTTACAGGTACAGCCACCCAGATTTAGCAGGAACTGGCCTTCTAAGAAATGGTCCTTCCCAGTGTCAGACAGGCCACAAAAAGGCAGATACAGATGCCCTACAGGTAGACCCCAGCCCCAAGGCTCATACAGGCCTAAATAATGGGGTGCTTCTACCTCCAAAAGCAGAGAAGACAAACCACAGCCATATAGGAAACAGTTCCAATGACTTTCCTTTGCCAATGCCAAGCACTTATCTTTTGGCAGCACCCTTTGGGGGAAAGCTAGCACTTTTTTCACAAAATTGGCACATTATCACCCAGGACAAATAGGTCTTGAATATAGTCTCTCAGGGCTACAGGTTCCACTTTCCCACCCTTCCAAAGACAAAAGGTATTCCAGACCTGCCACACAATCAATGGGCAGAGGCACAAAAGTAAGTTTCATCTCTCATGGTTATGAGGGCTATTCAGCAAGTACCACAGCAAGAGCAGGGACAAGGATTTTACTCAAGACTTTTCTTGGTACCTAGAAAGGACAAAGCCTGGAGACCAATACTGGACCTGTCTATTCTAAACACTTTTCTGGACGTTCCAAAATTCAAAATGTTGACACTGCAGCAGCTTCTGCCCATGCTGGGCAAGAAGGCTTGGCTTGTAACTTTGGACATCAAAGAGGCATACCTGCATGTCCTAATCAGACAATCTTGCAGAAGATACCTCAGATTCATAGCTCAATGCACTACCAATTCTCTGCACTGCCCTTTGGCTTATCTACTGCGCCCAGGGTCTTCACGAAATGCCTGGCACCAGTAATTGCATTTTGTAGACAAAGAGGAATTCAAATATATCCCTACTTGGACGACTGCCTTATTCAAGCAGAGAACAAAGACATCCTACTAAAGCATCTGGTGTTTGTAAAAAGATTACTAATTTGCCTAGGGTACACAGTAAACAAAAAGAAATCAAAACTAGTACCCTTTCAAGAGATAATATTCCTGGGTGCAAGCTTAAATACAACTGCCCAGATGGCTTCTCTCACGCCAGACAAACAAAGGCAACTGACTTCTTACTTCGAAAAGATGGCAACAAAGACCCAGTTATCTGCAAGAAAAATTCTGCAGGCTTTGGGCTTCATGGCATCCTGCATTTTGCTAATTCCATATGCAAGACTGCATATGAGGAAGGTACAATGGTATCTAAAAAGTGTTTGGACTCAACATTGCCACAGCCTGGAAACATTAATTACCCTCATTCCCTGCCTGCAACAGGAATTCTGATGGTGGGCACAGGCCTGTCACCACAACAAGGGACAGCCATTCACTTTACCCACAGCCAGGCAGATACTAACAACAGATGCATCAGATTATGCCTGTGGGGCCCACATGGCAGGAAAATGTATTCAGGGCACATGGCCCGCAAGCCAAATGCATCTTCATATCAGTTAAAAAGAGATGCTAGCTGTACAGAATGCCTTGACAGCTTTCAAGGATCTACTCCATCCAGGACAACTGCTAATAAAGACGGACAATACTACAGTCATGTGGTACATAAACAAGCAAGGAGGCGCACATTCCTACCCCCTCTGCAGAGAAGCCATGACTTTGTGGAACACAGCATTGACTTATCAAGTGCACCTGCAAGCACAATTCCTGCCAGGAAAGACAAATACTCTGGCAGATGAACTAAGCAGAAACCTCATGGACCCTCACGAGTGGAAACTAGATCCACAAGTCTTCAGCATGATAACAAGGAAATGGGGATGCCCAGACATAGATCTATTTGCCTCCCCTCACAACTGCCAACTACAGAGATTCTGCACAAGGACTTATCACAAACAAGCATGGAAAGTGGATGCTCTATCATTCAGCTGTAAAACCCTTACAGTATATGCCTTTCCTCCACTGCCTCTCCTCCCCAAGGTACTCCTAAAGGTCAGACAACAGAAGCCAAAAATGATACTGATTGCCCCAGACTGGCCATGCCAGCACTGGTATCCAATCCTAAAGAGCTTGTCTCAAGGCCCAGCCTGGACGTTACCTCAAATTCCTCATCTACTGACCCAACAAAACAATCAGATCCTGCACAGCCAACTCAGAACACTAAATCTGGCTGCATGGCGGATAATATAACCACTCAGAACACACCTCTCTCTAAAGAAGTTATGGATGTTATTTTGGAGGCCAGGAGGCCCAGCACCAGAAAATCTTATGCAGAAAAATGGAAGAGATTCTGTGCCTGGAACCAGGCACAAGGAATTCACACGCTTGTACCAAATATTCCTCAGATTTTACAATACCTAACTGAGATGCTGGACAAAGGCCTATCCTTCTCATCAATTAAGATCCATGCCTCTGCCATTTCAGCTCATTACAATACGGACCCACCTATTTTTTCACATCCACTGCTAAGGCAGTACCTCAGAGGGGCCAAAAACATAAGACCTCCAAGGAGAGCACCAATACCTACATGGGACCTCAATTTTGTCTTGGAAAAGCTCACACTGCCTCCTTTTGTGCCAGCCAATACAGCCGAGATAAAATTATTATCATGGAAAACAGCTCTGCTCCTAGCAATAACTTCAGCAAGAAGAGTCTCAGAGTTACAGGCATTAATGGCTGTGGAACCTTTTATTATTTTCCATCTGGGCAGGGTTTCTCTAAGGACAAATCCAACATTTATGCCTAAGGTAGTGTCCAGTGTGGCTCTTAACCAAACCATTCATTTGCCTACCTTTTATCCAAACCCACAGAATAAAGGGGAGAGACTTCTGCATTCTTTGGACATACACAGACAGCTGCGCTTCTACTTGGACAAAACTAAAGCTTTCAGAAAGACTGAGCAACGTTTAGTGGCATATGCTGCAGAATCACAAGGAAAGGCTATTTCAAAGCAGACTATTTCAAAATGGATAGGCCACTGCATTTGTTTCTGCTATTCACAACATGGCAAATCAGTGCCTAAGGGCATTAGGCCACATTCAACCAGAGCAGCAGCCATTTCAGCAGCCTTCCTCAGAGGAGTACCAACCAAGGATATTTTGGAGGCTGCAACATGGACTTCAGTGCACACTTTTACAAAGCACTACCACTTACCTCTTTACTCTAAATCCAGAGCAGGCTTTGCCACTGCAGTTCTGCAGAGCCTCATAGCCACTCCTAATTCTATTTAGGCCCAGCCACCCAACCTCAGCTTTGGGATTCAACCCAAGTGTAATGACTGCAACAGTGAAACACGATGAACATAGTACAGTTGTGTACCTACCATAAATGTAGATGTCCGAGTGTATTCACTGTTGCAGTCCAGGTTACCCTCCCACCATCCCCCTTTCATTGCTGGGACTTATCTGTACTTCTCTATTCTATACAACCTATGTGGTGTATTTGCTTGTAGATGAAGGTAATGTTTATGTTAGTGCATGCTTTTTTATAAGCAGAATTTTTAGCCTACCCCTTTTGGGGGCACCTGACATCTGGGGCAAGAAAAACTGAAGAAAATGGCGTCGGCTGCATCTTTTATACCCTTGGCGCACTGACATCAGGGAAGAGGCGACAGCAACCGACGCCGGACTAGGACTTTGGAATTCAGGCTGACTGCGGGTAGCCTGCCAGCAGGATCACCCAAGTGTAATGACTCCAACAGTGAATACACTCGAACATCTACATTTATGGTAGGTACACAACTGTACTTTATTTCCTCTGTAAAGAAGGACAACCCTGACAATTCTATGTAACTTTTCATAACATTTACACTGCTGCAGTCATACTCTCAAATTATAAATCTGGCTAGTTAGACTTTGTTGACCAAGTTAGTTCCTCTAGGCTAGTAGCCCCTTTTCAGAGGTGACCCGAGGTGGTATTTGTACTACTAGAGGAAATTTGGTCGTGCTATCAGGAAACTTCCCCTACTCTTTTCAATAGGTGCTATGGGATCCTTTCAATCCACCTGAGTTACCACCAATTCAAGCAGATGGGGCCTCTATTTTAACATCTCACCTAAAGGATGATGCACTCAGAAGTGTAGAACCCTCCCCCCCTTATTCAACTCTGCACAGTCAGCACTTTATCATCCTGATATGAGAACTGAACCAACAGCCTTCTGCACCAAAGACAAGTGTGGTACATATTGCACCACTAATATTGTTTTAATGGTATATTATAGGAAAATCTGCACTGCACTGTGATATATTTCTTGCATTCAAAATGCAATTTTATCGAGTTATAATTCAAAATGTAAAAATCATATAATTGTACCAGTCTGTGATATAAATGATTAATTTTTGTATCAACTTTGTCTGAAGGCCTGGGAGTCACTGATAAGGGCCAACTAACCAATTCATTTACCAGGTTAACAAATAAATTCAAATAACTAAAAGAAAGCTCTATGCTGCCTCAACATACAAAACTTCTTCAAATATGCATATACCATACACCAAAAGATAAGCCTGCATATTACATATAAGTACAATCATCTTGAAAAGTAATATTTATTGACATCTTAACATGTATACTGTTCTTTATAGTCTGCATAGTATCTAACAAATCTCTAACTTGTGGTATTATGCCTCTGTAGATGCAGCACAGATTGGTCACACATATGTACAGTTCTAGAAACAGAAAATAAAGTGCACATGTTTTTAATATAATATTAACTGAATAGCTGCATTCAAAACCAATTAGGCATGTGGGACAGCATCTACTGAATAAAAAAAAACATCCTGCATATCTTCATAGTGCTTGCTGACATACAAAACCTCCTATTATGCCTATAGGCACTCCCTTTTGGGAGGCTCACATAGATATGCTTCTAATCCCTTTTTCTGAGCTCAGAAAAATGCTACTATATCTTTGATCCCAACCACCTTTGTATAATATATACTTTGTGATCCCACCCATCTTTGTATAATGTATGCTATGCTCAAAAGCAAATGTCCCTGACATTGTCACTAATCTCCTTAAAAACATCAATAGCTGTCGAAGTATAATAAGCAAACAAAATGAACTTTTTACTAAGCAGATAAAAAACATTATACATGCAACATTCTTATAAAAATATTCACATAATACAATAACAATTAAAACCAGTACCACATAAAAGAGAAATATCCATGCCCAGAAATGGTACACATTTTACCCTAAATTCTTTCTTTCTTTTAATCACCCACTGTTTAGGGCATGTGTCCATCAGTACATTTCTTTTTTTTTTCAGTAAGCATTTATCTATACAGCCCTTCTCTTCAGAAAACGTTGCAGAATTACTGGATACACTAAGCAGCTTGCGCACCTACGTCATACAATATCCATAGACTTTCACCAAACAACTACTACCTCCAGTATGTCTCAAACAAAAATTCCACAGCACAACTGTGTGATTGTCCTTGATATCATAGCCCCTAGGTTCAGCAGCCACCTATAACATTCATACTTTGGTTTTATAAGCTAACCTTTTACAAAGCAGTTTGCTGCACTGGACAATGTACCACCAGTGTTCTGTCTCACTCTGCATGCTGTTTCTGCACTAAAACAGATATCTGCAGGGTAACCATCCAGCTACTCAAGCCAAGAAAACCAATAGCAACCCCTACGCTGATCTTCCACAATGCCTATAATCTACAGATTATATATGTGAGATGTATTTTCAGTATCTTCATCCATCACATATTGATGGCACTAATAGTCTGCCCATGACATTTTGGTTGGTATTGCGGGGATACAAACCCCTTTGGTGCCAATTAAATGTAATATTTTGTTGGCAATTGGTGAAAATACTGGAAATGTATTTAGTCAGCCAAAAATCAGCTTTGGTGCCAAAGATATATATATATATATATATATATATATATATATATATATATATATATATATATATATATATATATATATATATATATATATATATATATATATATATATGGATCTAGAACTGTTGAACGAAACTTCAACAGTCCGAATCCACTATCACCGAACACACTTTAACTAAAGCGCTTTCACCGAAAAAGCGCTTTAGCTAAAGTGTTTAAAAAAAAAAAAAAAAACATTAAATCTACTTTTACGCAGGGGGGCAAGCCCCCCTGCACCCCCCATGTGAGGGGCTGCCCCCCCCACACTCCCCTTACTTTAATATTCTCACTCCGAGATCACACTACAGTGTGGAAAAAGGAATTTTCCCTTATCCGCACTGTAGTACGACCGGCACAACAGGCATACTTACGCGATAATGCTGCTTCTGTGAAAAGCATTTTTGTGTAAGTATGCCTGCCCATTAGCGATTTGGTGAAAAGTGCATTCATGCAAGAGTCCTAGACCCATATATATATGTGTATATATATATATATATATATATATATATATATATATATATATATATATATATATATATATATATATATATCTTCTCAGCCACAGTGAAAAATATTCAGGGTTTTATTGTGCACATTCGTTATTTTATTGTTTAAGTCAGTTTTGAAACAGGAGATAATGAGTTGTTCTGACAGCTATGCTAAATTATCAGTAGCACAACTGACAAAGGAGTGCAGAACTTTCCTTTTCAACTTGCAAAAGGTAACTTCAAGCTAATGTTTGGGTTTTTCTTCTACAATAAACAGCAAGTCATTGCACATCTATTACTAAACACCCTGACTACAACATTCGACTTTCCTTATTAACTTGCAAAAGGCATGTAAAGTAGCAAATGCGAGTTAACTGTGTTGTATGTCTTTATTGTTATTTGGTAACTGAGCTTAAAGTCCCTGTTAAATTGCTTGTTAGAAATGTTCATCTTCTCAGTTAATTGTTTGTAAAAGCAACTGCATCAGTTCAGGCTAAGGAAACATCCATGACTGCTTCCACCCTACTTTAATAATTCATCTATTGTTATCCAATTTAATTTGGGCTAGGAATGAGTTTGTATGTCCCCAACTAATATCCAAGCATTTTTAGTCCATAATTAGCAATGTAAGTGATTTTAAATGGGTCTTTTTGCCATTACTTGTGCTAAAGTTGCCTGCATAGAGTGATTGTCTCCTGCTGCTGTGATTGTTTATCCCTGCTTACTTTGCTCCACTCCCACCTCCAACTCTCCAGCCACACTCCAGACATTTACATTTCTTCCATCTTAACTTCTCCCACAATTGAGTACATATTAGACACCCCTTAAAGATGCATACATTAAAAGCCCTCTTCCACTTTCTATCCTCTGTCAATTCCTGCTGCAGCCCATTCCACTGACTTAAAACTTTCTTTACAGACATTCTCAGCTCATTTTTTCCACGTCCACTCCTATTTCCCCAACACATTTATCCATCCATTCACAAACACACGTGTAAAGTATGCTATATATATATATATATATATATGTGTGTGTGTGTGTGTGTGTGTGTGTGTGTGTGTGTGTGTGTGTGTGTGTGTGTGTGTATATATATATATATATATATATATATATATATATATATATATGTCTATGTTACATTACAAAAATTTCAAATATTTGAAAATCAAAGGAGCAAGACAACAACAACAAAACAGCATAAGACTGAACGTTTAGTTTCCCAATGTTCAAAACAGCAAAACAGCAGCTGTTTCAAAAAAGAAAAAAATCCACCTTTTCTAACATTTTTGTAAGGGAGCAAGCCCATCTGCACTCCCAGACCCCCTACAAATTATATATATCAGCTCCGAGATTGCACTACAGTGAGGAAAAGGGTACATTTCCTGATCCTCACTGCACTGCAATCTCAATTTAGAAGTGCAGAGCACTGTGGACCATGCGCAGCTGCTGTTTCGCTGTTTTCAACTTTGAGAAACTAAGCATTATGTCATGTCATTTTGCTATTGTTTCACTCCTCTAATTTTTGATTATTTGAAGTTTCGGTAATGTAACATAGATTTATATATATATATATATATATATATATATATATATATATATATATATATATATGTATTGCCTACATCTCTGCTTGACTTGCAAAGCCATGTCTGACCCTGCTCTGTTAGAAATGCTACCTCTAAAGAAATCCCAATCCCTCTGCACTACACGGTCCAGAGACCTCAACCTCATTACCACAATCAACAGAACAAGCTGGATGGACAGGTTAATAACCCAGAGACTGCCCATGCTATGGAATAGGCTTCCCATACATGTCAAGTGGAGGGCCTTGCTGGCCCTCTTCAAGAGAAATCTTGATGAGTGGATGGGAAACACAAAATTCACCCCAGGGATCACTCTAGTGGCTCGACTCAACAAAGGCTCTGGGAACTAAAGTTGGGTTGCATGATGCCAGGGTAATCCTATGGGCTAGGCTTGTAAAAGGCTCCAGGGACATTAGCCTAGTACACACCTATGAACCTATGAACCTATATATATATAAATATATATATATATATATATATATATATATATATATACAGTGCAATGAAAAAGTATTTGCCCCCTTCCTGATTTCTTATTTCTTTGCATGTTTGTCATACTTAAATGCTTCAGATCATCAAACAAATTTAAATATTAGACAAAGATAACCCAAGTAAACACAATATGCAATTTTTAAGTGATGATTTTATTTATTAAGGAAAAAAAACTATCCAAGCCTACATGGTCCTATGTGAAAAAGTAATTGCTCCCCTTGTTAAATCATGAAGTAACTGTGGTTAATCACATTTTTGGGAAAGCTGAATTCAATTTCACTAGCTACACCCAGGCCTGATTACTGCCAGATCTGTTGAATCAAGAGATCCATTAAATAGAACCTGTCAGACAAAGTGAAGTAGGCCAAAAGATCCCAGAAAGGAAGACATCATGCAGCGATCTAAAGAAATTCCGAAATAGATGAAAAACAAAGTAATTGACATCTATCAGTCTGGAAAAGGTTAAAAGCCATTTATTGTATTTATAACGTGATGGCGTAGCTATGGGCACATCCTGTTCCAATAGCTATGCCAGCATGTTCCTGGCTCTCTGGAAAGAGGACAAGTTGTTCTCGTTGGATGACTACAAGAGATATATCCTCTTTTATCGTTGTTTTTTGGACGTTTTTTTTCATTTGGACTGGAAATATGGATAAATTGAAGATGTTTGTCACAGAGATGAACAACATGACTGACTACCTAAAGTTTACTATGACATTTTCTTTCCATAGGATAGAATATTTGGATGTATATGTTGAAAGGTTGGAAAGTGGACTAATTAATACTGGAATTTTTAGGAAAAATTGTCATAGGAACACTTTTTTACATAGGCAAAATATGCACCCCCATTATATATTTAGAAATTCAGTCAGAGGGCAAGGAATGCGGGTGTCCCAATTGAATGCATCAGATATAGTGTTTGAATTTGAGCTGAATGTCTTGAAGGAAAGATTTGTGAAGCAAGGCCATATTTATAATGAGAAAATTAATGAAGGCTTACTTGAATTGGACTCACTCAGACGAGGGAGAGCTAGCCCATATTTCTCCAACCCTACTGAGGATGATGCACGGAATGCCCCTGTAACTCAGTCCTCTGAGGTCAGGATACCGATGTTTTTTACCATTGATAACAGGATGGTTTATGGGATAATTAGTAAACATTGGGTGGTGCTTACCACTAATCCTGATATCAAAGAGGTTGTGGGTGATAAACTGAAGTTTAGATTTAAAAATAAGCCTAACTTAAAGAGAATTCTCTGTCAACCTTTTGACAGACATGAATTTGAACACGAGCAGGACTTGGGCAAGTTCCCTTGTGGGCAATGCAATTTCTGCGGATATATAAACTCAAGTGGTAGGTTTGTGCACCCTGACACAGGGCAGAACTTTAGTTTCAGTGCTTCTGCGGATTGTAGTACTCCACATGTAGTTTATCTTGCAGTTCTTGACATCTGCAGATCATTCTATGCTGGGAAGACCAACAGAATGTTTAGAAATAGGATAAGAGAACATTTATATGGTATCAGGGTGAGGTCACCTAACAATGCCCTAGGAAAACATGTCACGGCAGCAGGAGAAGATCATAATTTCAGATTCATGGCAATAGATGTCATTATACCCATTGCCCGTGAAGGTGACATAAGAAACTGTACAGAGAAGTGGAAGATGATTTGGATTTTAAGGCTTAGAACAGACCAAGGTAGAGGCCTCAATGAAAGAGCCTCATTGAAACCTATTTTGAAGTCCAGGAGATTACATGTTAGTTAAGGCCTTTGTCCTTTATATTTTAATAGTCCTCTAATGTATAGAGTAGAATCTATATAATATATGTTCACTATACATCTATTAATAGCTGATGTTATTTAATGCTTCCTAGTATTTTATATGGGGAATGTATTCTGATACATAGGTTCATAGGTTCATAGGTAGGTACTAGGCTATCAGCCCAAGGGCCTATGTAAGCCTAGCCAGCAACATATATATTTTTAAGTTTTTGCATGTTGATTATAAAGTGAAAATTGCTGTTTACTCATTTATTTTATTCACTTATGTTGTTTAATTATTATAAAGTTTTGCCCTAGATTTTTTAATGTCAGTTTATGCATTTTTTCTATAATGAATTTTTTCCTATAATGAATGCCAGTGTTTTACTTGAGTGCTATAGCTTTAACAGATTAATTGGGCAATTGCTTGAGTGTTTTGAATGGTTGTCTGTTACTTTTATTCTATGAGGTTTCTTTGATGGTCTGATAAAGCGAAATGTGAAAGCGCTTACCAGTGTGCACAATATAAGACTTTGCTTATTCTAAGAGTGAGTTCCTGGCATTTTGGATGTTACATGGTTGCCTATGCTGCTTGATTTTGTTTGGACTACATTATATGCTTTTTACTAGCAGTGAGGCATTTATCCTGTGGAGTGTTCTCTGTTTCATTTTCCTAATATTTAAATTTGTTCACATACACACACACACACACACACACACACACACACACACACACACACACACACACACACACACACACACACACACACACACACACACACACACACACACACAAATATATACCAATACCACAAAAATACTTATTTTATATAATCATATAACTTCTTATAGCTATGAATTAGAAAAACTATCCTTCTCATCAATATACATTTTTTTGTCTCCTCCCTCATCTATGTACTACTAATTTCTTCATCTCCCAGTACCAACAAACTCATACCATACGGCTTTTGGAACAGAACCTAACTACTCTCCACTACCTTAACTATTTTTACACCACCCTGCAAATTCCTCCCACCCTTTATCACACCTCTTTCTCTCCATTTCTTATAGCACTCCTTTCATTAACATACCACATGTCCAACATCTTACCAAATCTCCACCTTCTTCTACCCACCATCTAAACACTCACCA
This sequence comes from Protopterus annectens, assembly GCF_019279795.1. NCBI lineage: Eukaryota > Metazoa > Chordata > Ceratodontiformes > Protopteridae > Protopterus > Protopterus annectens. The sequence continues at coordinate 530,162,103 of NC_056735.1, read as the reverse complement.
TCTCAACTCACAATTACAGTAAGTCAATTGCTACTGTTTTGCACACTCTCTTCAGTAGCTCACCTCACTAACTACCATAATATTCCTACATCATATCCCAACTCCAACACAAACACACCTACATTACATCACCAAACCCTCATTCTCTCCTTGTCTATCTCAACTTCTCTCTTCCAATATACATGCTCTGCTCATTTCTCTTATAGATATATTAAAGTTAAGAATAGCACTTTTCCAGTACTGAAAGTGAGATACAAATACCAATGGCTCCTTACCTCTACTCACCCCACCTCCATCCTGAAACTTAGTGGAGATATTCACACTAACCTCTGACCTACACATCAACCACCCACCATGGCCAACCCATTACTTTCCAATGCTCCCAGCTCAATTTTCCCATCAAGCAATGAATCTAACCTCATTCTTTTCAACATTATCCTAAGAAGTATCTGAAAAATGTCATGATATACATGCATGTCTTGATTTATACTCCCCAGACAGTCTAATTGTCACTGAAACCTGGCTAAAAGAAGAAATAACTGACAAAGAAACCATTCCCCCATGTTTTAACATACTCACAGTGGACATAAAAGTTAAAAAGAGCAGGAGGTATTGCAATTGTTTATAAAAACAACCTAGAAATAACTCCAGCCAGTCTAAATATCCCAAAATTTTATACTGCTGAACTTCTTATTGCATACCTCAAAAATCAACGAAAAGAAATCTCTATGTATCGCAGCAGTATACATCCCACCAGGCAACAGCATTACCACAGCCGAAAATATCCTACATTGGATATCTGACAACATCCCCCAGGAAACCTTCATCCTAAATGACCTAAATGCAAACTGAATAACATAAACAGCAACAACCCCAAAGGCCCTCTTCACCAATTTAGCTTTCCTCAGCTAATAAGCTCCACTACTAAAATCAACAAAAGCGCTAATAGGCAGTCCACACTGGGCTGGATATTGACAAACAAACCCCATAATATGACATTCTCTGGTTACTTACCAGATAAGTGACCAGCTCCAAATCAATGTAATAAGACAACATAGGTCACACAAAGAAATAATCTATAAACAATGACACAATTTAACCAAATTTGACAAAGACACATTTATTATATCCCTGTCCTATTACAGCTTAACTGTATTAAGAGTACTTTCCCCTAGATAAAGCAGGTAGTTACTTAACTTCAATTACACCCTCCTAAAATACTAAATGGTTTAAGACTATTTAGAACAAGAAGTGAAAAAAGTAACAGCTCTATGACTGAAAAATAGACTAAACAGCTCATGCTGCAAGAGATAAATCATGGAAAGAATGGTGTAAGAATAAAACACAATATGTCTAAGAAAATTTTAGATATCTCAGAAACCTTACCAAATTCCTTGCTAAATCTGACAAGAAATTGTAGTACAGTAATCTCTAACAAAATCGCCAAAACAGCTCCAAGCTTTTTTGGTCCTTCTTAAATAAACTTTTACACCCTGTCCATACCACTCCACCCTGCCCTTCTACTTCAAACAACACAGAGTCCATTACCCTTAGTTCAACACTCATTTATCCAGTCAGTTCTATCCCTAATTAATGACCACCTCACTTCACCCCTCCAACTTTAATTTACTCTTGAAAGAAACACATTCTCTTTTAGTTTTCAGTCCATCCCAACATCAACCATAAAAGGTTACTAGCCAAATTAAAAGCAACAACCTCAGTTACCAACAACCTTCCTACTGAGTTCCTCAAAACAGGTACAGAAGAGTTAGTCTTCCCTGTCTCCATTCTGATCAACTAGTCAATAACTGAAAACTATGTCTCATCCATCTGGAAAAAATCTATTATTATACTTCTTCACAAAATTGGTACTTCAACAGCATTAACAAACTATAGACCTATTGCTTTCCTATCACCCCTCTCTAAAATTCTTGAGAAATGTATTCACTCTCAGCTTATGAAACATATAACCAAAGACAACCCTATATTCAACACCCAGCACAGTTTCAGGTCATACTGCAGTAATACTACTGCCATCCTCAACTTCACCAACATAGTAAACCAATACAGAAATGAAGGCAATATTGTTTCTTCACTTTTCCTTGACCTTTCCAAAACATTTGACACAGTGTCCTACCCAAAGGTCTTTTCTAAACTTGAAACTCTAGGTCTCATTTACCCTCCCTTTTCTGTTTTTGTAGTTATGTATGCAATTGTCAGCAGGCAAATACATGGCAACAACATTTTTCAGCATTTCAACCAGTCTCTGTTGGTTTTCCCCAAGGGTCAATAATTGGCCCCCTTCTATCTAATATTTTCATAAATAAACTTCATAACACTACAACACAGTGATGTCAACACTTGCCACTCCCATATAATACACTGATGATTCAACCCTTATCTGCTCTGCCCCACCCATAAGAAAAACTGCAGTGAATCACTGAAAAATCTTTCACTAACATTGAAATGTGACTAAAAATTCTAACTTGCTGCTTAATGCCAAAAAAGCAGACTTATGCTACTTGCTCCAAAAACACCTTAACCACACATTTCATATTACCTCAAGTAATTACACAAAAATGAAAACCATAAGCCAGACTAAACTACTTGGAGTTATAATAGATGACAACCTCAAATTTGATTACCACATATTTCACTTCATCAAGAAAATTCAACAAAAACTCATCTCTATCCATAGGGCCAAATACTACCTGACAGATCAAGCAAGGATTACTTTAGCAGCAATGTACCTCCTTCCTTCTCTCTTATATGCTTCCCTATTCTTAGAAATATGAACACCACGGATAAAACTAAACTAGTCTCCCACTACTACAAAATAGCTAAATTAGCAACCAACCAACCAAAGAACCTTGTAAAACACACAGCTGCCTTGCATTAAATAATTTAACTGGCGTGAACTCCCAAACCAGTTGACATACTCAGAACTAATCATTGCCCACAACCTATTCTACTCTCTAGACAAATGCCCAGAATTCAAAATACACTCTATTGTACTATTCACCCACTACAGTCCTTTGCTCTAGCAATAAACTTTGATTATATATCAGTAAAACATTCAACAATGTTGAGTCTCTTTCTGCTCCCATTATGTATCAAAACTCTTGATGGGAATCTCCACACGTTAAAACAGATAGAAAACGTAGGTGGTTTCAAAGCTTTGCTTAAACAGCACTTATGCTAAAGATGGCTCTGCTGTTCCTGCTCACCTGGCTATCTTTACTCAGATTACTCTTCCTCAGCTCTTACAACCACTTTGCTTCACAATCATTTGCACCTTATTGCTCCTCCTTACACAGTACTAATTTCTTAAATTCTTACTCTTCCTATTCTTCCTCTTTCTCTCATAAGTCGCCACTAACTACAATCCCTCCTCTATTTATCTTCCTGCTCATTTCTGCAATTTCTCCTTTCAAATCTCTTTTATCATTAATTTTAAGCCACATTACTACGTGTCTGTGTATAAATTATTACTAACATCAAAAACACCCCACTTTGTTCTTTTCCCTGCAGCCATCATGCTGTAAATATATCAACTATTATTGTATTTTATTTTTCTATTCAATAATTAGCCAATATATGTTAGTATATTGATAGTATGTAACCTATATGTATATGTATATTGTGTGTATTAAAATGCCATGTTCCCATAAGAAATATTTAACAATCATGTAAATAAGCTTGTGTACAGATGTTTTACCCTGCAGTTATAAATATGCATCATGTGGAGCTTTTCTCTGCTGAAAATGTGTTTTACCCAATCTTTTCCCTGTCAACAAAGACAAATAAATAAATAAAAAGAAATCCAATATACTAACATATCCAAAGACAAGATGGTGTTAGCTTTGAGTGCAGTGGAAACGCAGCTTGTAGACAACCTAGCAGGTGTGTAGAAAGCAGACAAAGGACAATATTTTTCTATCAAAAGAGAACCATAAAGCTCAACTGGAATTACAAGGACTGGCATCTGAATTGAGGTGCCTGGGATGCAAAGGGGTTGATAGATAGAAGTGCAAAGAAAGCCAGCGCAAGTCAAAAAACTAGAGTAGCAGTCTAAATATGTGCATGAGAGAGAGAGACAGAGAGAGAGAGAGAGAGAGAGAGAGATGATCATCCATTACTAGTGGCACAAGAATCTTGGGGAGGGAAAATCCATACCCTAAAAGCCCTGTTCAGTACAAAATGTCTTCTTCAGTATACAGAGGCGGGTGATTTTGATAATTTAATACAAGCACTTCAAACAGTGTGAAATCAACACCAAGTTGATTAAGGGCAGTGAATGATTTTTTTTCTCTTCTTTGCTCATTTATAAAACAATGCATGCAGTTTCCAAACTCTTGCGATGCTGGTTATTTAAATTATATTAATGTTAAAAAAAATGCTTGCATATTTTCAGTTCACTCCAGAAATGCACAAAAAGAAATTTAGAGAGTATAGAGGAGATGACTTTGTTACTGAATATATTGTAGAAATCAGCACTTATTTACATAAATAAGTGAGTGGATGTAAGGATGTCACATTTGAAATGCTTGCAGACCTTTTGGTTAGTGCTCTGACTGGGGAGATTAGAATTTGGTTAGCAGACTGGAAGTATAAGACTGATAAGGAAATGGGTGGAGTGGAGACCTCTAGCTAGCAGGTTGCCACTGTAGTGGGGGCAACTGATATTGCACATAGGTAAAAGAGAGCTCAGGGAGGGTAGCTTAAGCTACCACAGCAGGTAACACGTGAAAAGAGAGAAGCCATGGTTTCTGGTACATGCCCAGGTTTTAGAGTTAACAGTTTCAGATGTAACTGAAAGGACCATGTATAGTCTCTTTCTACATTGAGCTGGGCACAGAATAAAAATCTCAGGAATCAGCATCCAATGCTAACCTTACAACAATGGTGAATTGTCTGGAGACAAGAGCTGCACATAACTATCACAAAAGTCTGTATCCTATTTTTGTAGAGTGTAAAGAGGTCATTCCTAAGTGGGACACAGACATAATCATAGTCAAACCTGCAGTGGTCAGACAGGAACAATAGCTGTCTGGGATGTCCATTCCAGATATTAGTGCCAATTTATGTCAGGCTTGCTGTCATGTTTGTGGAAGCATTGTGGGGGACAATATTTCATGACTAGCCACATGACAGTCCACAGAAGTATGGCCTTATGAGGGGCTTAAATTCTACAATGCAAACCATACTGATGGTATTTGCAGACCAGTTCAATAGGGAACAGAAAAAATACCCACCCAGTTTTCTCTTTGTACACAGGGAGTTTTTGGACCTTTGAGCTGTTGTATGGTCGCAAAGGGAGAGGGGCCCTGGATTTCATTTGTGATGAGTGGGAGAGTGAGTGTGATTCGTACAAGGAGTCCATTGTGTAATATGTCCTAAACTTCAGGAGTAGACTTATGGAGGTCATGGGGATGTCCAAGGAACACTTGGCACAGGGACAACTTCACAAAAAGGTCTAGTATGGCAGGACAGCCTTGCCAGAGAGAGTATTCTCCTGGTCATGAGGTGATGGTTTATATTTCTGCTAGATGCGATATGCTTCTGGCAGCCTGGGAGGTCTCTTACCATTGTAAAAAAGGTGAGTAATTTTAACTATGTCAAAGAGCAGCTAAACAGGAGGCAGAAGCACAAACTCTATCATGCTATCATGATAAAGCCCTATCACAACAGACAGGCCCTGGTACTTAGTATCTGCAGTGGTTGTTAAGAGGAGCCAAAGGGGGATCTGGAGGTAGATGTCCTTTGTGAGGCTTCATCTGATACCTTGGTGGATGGAGTAGCCCTGTCCCAATAGGTAACTCCTAACCTGGTTCAGGAAATCAAAGCAGTAAATCAAAGCAGTATTACAGAAATTGTGGGATATGTTTAATGGTAAGCCAAAATATACCCACCTGGTGGAATGGCATATGCACACATGAACCCAAATGTCCATCAACCAAGATGCTTATAGGATTCCTGAAAGGGTTAGGCAAACCCTAAGAGAGGAACAACAAGACATGTTGGAACTAGGGGTAATCCAAGAGCCCAACAGCCCCTGCATCTCACAAGTGGTGATAAGTGAAAGTTGGCAACATCAGGTTATGTGTGGATTACAGAAAACTGAACAGCTATAAACAGCCAGATGCTTACCTCATGCTAGGATTGACAAAGCCTTAGAGAAACTGTGTGGGCTATCTAACCAGTATGATTTAAACAAAGGTTACTGGCAGATATCTTTGACAGCAGCAACCAGGGAATGATCAACATTTGTCCTAGCCAGTACATTTTATAGACAAGTATTCATTGTGCAGGTAACTGCTTCTAGCTATGGGAAGAGATGTACTTACCCAGTTTTCTTCAGAAGGAGTGGCGCATCCTATTGTGTACTTGAACCACAGTCTTTTACCCAAAGAGGATTCTTATATAGCCACAGTTGTGCATACTCTGAGTTCTGCAAAAGTTACAGCCTGTGTCAGTTCCAGTCCCTTTTCTTTCTTTGGTGCAATATGGGCAGTTTAACTAGCTGCTGGGACATGCAAAGACCATAAAAGGGAAAATGTCTAGAAGATGCACAAGATACACAGATACATATGGGCATGTGACAACTTATTAAATAGCGATATACTTAAAGTCATAATATTGAATGCAAAATCCTGAAACATCAAAATGTTGAAGCATTACAATGCTGAACTCAGTACATACTAACTGCATACATAAACTACATATGTATGCTGTGCTAGTCCACAGCCTGCTATCAAAGTACATCACTCACTTGTTAATGAAAGTCATAAATGAGCGCTATGCTAAAGTAGGTGCTCTGAGGGGAGTGCACATCTGGTTCTCTATACATGTAGAGGAGTAGGTATTTTTATTTCAGCATTTTGACTTTTCAACAATGTACATTCAGTATTTTGACTTTCAGTATACTGATTTTAGTAAGTTGACATGGACCTGATACATAGATATAGCCCTACATCCAAAGGACGTATCACAATATCTTTTTCAGAATAATATGTCATGACCATCAGTTATTACATATTGTACTTATCCAGCAAAGCAAAAGACAAGGTCTCAAACATTCTACTTTACTAGAGTTTCCAAATCTTTTAGAAACGTATACCTGGCTTTTATTGCTCTATAACTGTACATGCAGAAAACTTTCATCCTTGCTTTCTGACGCTCTCTTACCCATAACCAAGCCACTCATCCCCATAGTAATAACTTTCCTTATTACTGCTAATTGACACAGTCTTCTGACACTTTAAATCACTTATTTCTCATAAATCAGCTGCACTCATTCGGTATCCTTATGACATCCTTTCACAAAACATCAAATTATCTAAACAACAGAACCTTTAAACAATCAAAATTCACAAGGCAACCTCTACAGAAGTAGAGTTACTGAAGGCTGGGTCCTTTGACTTTTAATGTTCATACGGTTTATTAAACTCCTAGTTCAATCTAATACAATTGTATATTTTCATGGAAAAAATTTTAACAAAAAATGCACATGTATATCTCTTAATTTTCTACCAGCAAAATGCACTTGGAAGCTTGGCAATGTAAAAATAACATTGTACCAGGGTACCATAACATTACAAGAAGATAAAAATGTTGCTGTTAATCTATGCTCAGATGCCACATCTAAACAGCACCCACAAGTTATATCTGCAATATATAAAGAAGCAGGGTCAAGGTACAGACCTCCATCTAATAGAGCGATACTGGTATTTATACCACCATCAAGAAACACATGTATTCATTCTCAATGGGGTTCTTCTGCAATCTAAATTTACCTTATGCACTTACTTATTCACTTAGTGTTTCTTGACTTTATACTCAGACTAGTCCAGACTGATCCATTTTTTAATCTATGACTTAGATCATAATGTAAATGGCACTACTGACCCCCAGTTAAGCCAATAAATATAATGTTAGAATAACACATTGGTGTACAAGGTATAGCTAATAAATAGAGTGCAAAGTGAGCAGTAAAAGAGTATGAATAGCTAATGGAAGTTTATTCAATGCACAGTAGTTCACGGAGAGCACTACTAAATCCCTAATGCCAAAAGACCAAATGTCGAAAACTTGGCAGCCTATGTGGCTGAAGCTTAAAATATTGCATATGTCAATGTGTAAACATATTGAAATATTAGTGGCCAACAACATCTGTCTTTTACCACAAAGTAGATACAGACCGTGAAGTACCAATGACTAAAACCAAAAGAAACGGTCTGGGCACACTGAAATCAGCTAAAATAAAGGATTTAATTTTAAAAGTTCATAAACAAGTTTAAACACAAGCGCTTTCACCCTGACTCAATGCAGGGCTTTTTCAAGCGAATAGAGGACTCCATACAAATCCATTTAAATATCCCCATTCCAAAAAAGAGCACCAAAAGTTTTAAAGGCATACATTCCCCCATAAGTTGATGTGCTGTAATATGTTAATACCCCCATGCAAAATTAATGTCATTTACTATACATATATTAATAAATTAAGACAAATTGTATTATAATGTTATTTCAATATTTTGTTTAAAGCATTTGTACAACAGGACAAGGTAATTCATATGTATTAAATATGCACACAAAAGCTGTAATTCAACAGTTCTATTCACATGCCCACTTCTGTTATAACTTGCTAGTTTCTTTAATTAAATAAGGTTTTATTGAAATATGGTCATTGAGTCCTGGGGGGCTTGTTGCATTTAGTTTTATCTGCCAGTATGTCTCTCTGCAATTTAACCAATTCTCCCAGTCTCCCCCTCTAGGATCGATAGAAACATGCTCTAACATCCCAAAATAAAAGCCTTTGTGACTTGGTTCCATATGAAGGTGTTTATAAAGTGCATTGTTCAAACTTTTTTTCCTTATTTGGTAGTGTGCTCATAAATACGCTTACTTAATGTTCTTTCTGAGGGATGCAGGGGGGGTTATTCCCTGAGTAAAAAAGAATGCTTATTTTTTTTTTAATTATTTACATTTCAAGCAGTTGTGTCAACGTGGTGCAGTTTGATGTGTTTGTTCAACAATTCCTCATGTATCCCATTACATATTAATGTTTTTTGTAGCTTTTGTTTATTTTATTCTGAAAACCTACACTGTTTTTAATAAAGTTTCACTCTGTATATATACAGAGGCCATTCTTGTCTGAATTCAACCAAAAACTTCAAATTAGACTCTCTCTCTCTCTCTCTCTCTCTCTCTCTCTCTCTATCTCTCTCTCTCTCTCTCTACTTCTTCAAACGATTGTTATGAAATTTTCCACCTAAGACCCTTTAATAATCCCACTTTCATTTTTTTTATTTATACAACCCAATAGCTTTTCTATCTGCGGTGGTGCAGCAGTAGCATTGTTGCCTCACAGCAAGAGGTTCTCCCCTTCGATTCTCAGCTGCAGTGCAGGGAGTGCCTTCTGTGTGGAGTCTGCATGTCCTCCCTGCGGTTGGGTGGACGTTCGAAAAACATGCGTAAATGGGCGTGCCTTTGTTGAAGGTGGGACGTCGAGCTGGCACCTCAGCGTTTGTGAAAATCTACTGACAGTCATTAGCAGACCAGAGTTCCGCTGTGGTGACCCCTAACCAGGAAAAGCTGAAAGATAAACATACAACCCAATAGCTTTTACAAAAAGTAGATACTAGTATCTCAAACATGAGTACGTCTCTCAGAGCATGTACATTATGGATATTTCACTAAAACATACAAAAATAACAGAATATATTACTTTTCACTAAAAAATATTATTTGTAGTTTTCATTTCATGAACACACCAATAATATGATTCCAATACCGAGATTGTCTAAGTAAAAAGGTAACATATACATTTTTCATGAAACAAATGACAAACGAAGGATATGCACACCACTATATAACATTACTGGTGGCACCTAGCAACAGGATTATTTCTGTTTAACCATGCAAACTACTATAGCAAATTTCTCAGAATAATATTGCTTGACCTCAGATATGCTATGCACTTAGCTGGTCATTCAAGCTGTAAAGTTACATACAGAATTTTCCTTTCTTCAAAGGTAGGTGTTACAGTTGATTTCCATTTCCTGGTTATACGTTTTCTGGACACTGTTAAGATGGTTAAGAGGAGATAAAAATTGTTTCTTGTCATAGTATTTACTGCATTTGCATTCAATAAAATTAGAGATTTAGATAGAATAAATGTTTCTGAAAATAAAGCTTGACATAAATTTCCTATATCAACCCAGTATTTATTAATTTTGTTACAGCCATAAATGATGTGTTCCCAATCAGCTGGACATTCCATAGAACATCTCCAACATACAATAAAGGAGGATGATTGGATTTTTGCAACTTTATTAGGGGTATAAAACTACTGGAAGAATCAGCCTTCACAGAAATAAAAGTAAAGGAAACAAGAATTTATCCCAGAAAATGGTCTGTTAATCCTTGGACTAAAGTTATTGATTTAATAGAAACTCTAAAACCATCTCATTCTTCACAAACATAGACTGAATGTTATTTAATAAAGATATTGAATGTTTTATTGGTAATTGTACAGCTTTATTTTCTTTCTTTGTGAATTATTCGAATATTAGGCCAGATGTAAATATTGTATATTGTATATAGTTATTTATTCAAAACTTACATTAGAATGTAATATTTTTATGTATTTAAATTTAATAAAAACATATGAACAAAAAAAAGAATTTTCCTTTCTTGTAATACTTTCTACCGGTTTGTATGTAAAAAAAACCTCTGTATTCTGGATTTACTTGTGATGAAATGACAACATAGTCAAGAAGTGCTATAGGCCATTATTGCACTCAAAATTCTGAACAGAAGTTCATCTCAAAACCCACAACAGAAAATTAATATAATGTAAAATGTCATACTGGCAACAAAGGCACAATAAAGCCACAGGATCCTGCCTTAGAAAGGCTATGCCTTTATCACACTTTGAAAAACTTGTTACAAAACTTTCAGCCAATAACAACAGAGTATTCAATTACAAAAAACACCTACAATTGCAATTCACACAATAGAGCTTCCAGTACAGCATACCTCTAAATTCTACTTCACAGCTCTAGTTGCATGGAAGTGTGGCCCTGTATTCATCGTATGTTATCGCTGATGTTTTTCTTGTGAAATACATACAATTTTTACTTCTGACATGATGAGAAATTACTGCACTTTTGTTTTGAGATTTGTTTTAGCTGGCCGTTTTGTACCGAGATCAAATAGCCCCAGACTGAAGCCAAGCATAGTGCCAGTGTGCAACAACAAAACCCTCTGAAAAGATGAATTAACTATATGTAGAATACGTATATGTCGGTCCTCCAATGTCAATTCACAATAAAAAAGTCAGAAACTTATAATAAGATACTTGGATAAAAACAACATACACAGTGATGCAGTGGAATGTATTCATTCTATTCCCTCAAATGATCCTGTAAGTGCCATTTGCTTTAGTACATCTGCTGCCACCAAAACATAATACCCCCATTCACTATACTACTGATGTCTCATTGAGGGAAAAAATGAAATATAATATCCACATGAATGTATTTCTGTTTACTGCTATATGGCGGTCCACCCCTATACCTACTGAGATAAAATTATATTAAAAAAATGAGTGTAGTGTGATGTGGGTAAAGCGTATTGTTACCAATGTCCACAGACCTATCTGGTTTTCTGCCAGACAAAATGAAGGAGCATCAAATCACAGTAATTAACTACAAATTACAGCTTTCAGACACAAACCTCTGTTCCCAACTCCCACCAATTCACAGCAATGATCATTTTAATGTGATCATCCTCAGCCTGATGTTTACTTTCTTCTACCGACTGCCTCTCATAAATCTCAACCTTCTATCTCCAAACTGTGAAACACTGTATTTCATGCAACATTTAACAAATGGATAAAACATGGAATACAAGTACACTTACAAACAACTTCAATGAGAAAGTTAAAAATACTTGTTTGATACTTATTAAAAATTGTTTTGATGAAGTAATCTGATTCAATATCATTTAACATGACTAGTTTTTTAAATAAATTTACAGCAAAGAATGAGAATGTGTGGCAGGCCTTTTCAATGTAAGAAATGTAACAATGGAATTTTAAATATTCAGAATGAGGAATGTCCTGTGTAATTATGGTACTGTTGGCAATATGCATCTTCCCCTCTCCAGATGGAAAGCTACTTCTGCCAATCAGCTGTGATCACCAAAAGAAGTAACAAAATAATGATAGAAATGTACGCAGCAGAAAATGACCAATAGTTATTACAGGGAACCATAGCTCACGGCTGTACCTGAGTTTGCAGAATGTCCCTGATTTTGTCTTTCTCACTTTCTTTTTTGCCCCTTTCCTAGTTCCCTGGTATTTCAATGAAAATTGCACAGAAGTCAGTAATGCCAGACGTTATACTTTTATACTTATCATTATTCAAAAAGTAAATGATGAACTTTTTAAGTGAATTAGAATAATATTTAAAAATTGTCCCTGGTTGTGAGTTTTTATCCCCAAATATTTTTGGCTGTATCCAGAATTCATGAGCAGAAAAGGTCACATGCATGCAGAGAACCATATTTCTTGACTGTTCCTGCTTTTGCAGATCTATGATTTTGCCACATTTTTGCCCTGACCCTGATCTTCTGGCAAATCTCTAAGTACAGATAGTCAATAATGACAGATATTACAGTTTCATACCTTTTATTATTCAAAATATGCACATTGATGTAAAACCTGTTCTACATATTGTTAAAATGAATTATAGTAATATTGAGAAATATTTTTCATTTTTGAATTCTTATTCTATCCATACCCCACCCCATTATATTTGGCTATGTCCAGAATTATTGTACAAAGAAATTGAGAGTTATGTAGCGATTTTTGCAGAATGTCTCCGATGTTTGTATCCTATTATTTGTTATGTCCTCAATTTTCTAGGAACTCATTGAGGATCACAAACAATTCAGTAGTACCATACATTAGAGTTTCATACTTCTTGTTGTTCAAAATATACATATTGATGCAAAACTTGTTGTTCTAAAAATATCTTAAGTGAATTAGAACAATATTTTAAAAGGCTTCCCTGGTTTTTGGATTTTGCCACCCTTCTTTTTTTTTTTTTTTTTTTTTTGATATGTCTGGAGCTATTGAGCAAAGAACTTGAGAGGTTTGTACAGACTGTGGCAAAAGTAAACTTAAATCAAGAAAATGTGTATTTTAATGTCGATAATGTCTGCTATTGCCACTAGCAACAGTTTTAGCAGGCTGCCTTTAACAATTATAAATAAAAAAACATGTAAAACATGTACCTACAAAATGAAAAATGTTTCTTAATATCTGCAGCTCTGCAATCCCCTTTCCTGATGATCTCTAGTCATGTGGCTAGTTGAATAGAGATTGCTGGGAAAAACACTGCAACCTATTGCTAAGGGCAATCAACTGCAATTGCAGGACTGTGTGTGCTTAGACTGCACCGTTCCTCCTTCCCAGTAGTCTCTAGTCATATTAAGTTATGACAAGAAACTGCTGACTCAGAAAGTACCTGCAATTAGTTAAATGACTGCAGGTACTTACACTCCATACTTTCTAGGACATAGGTTTCTTCCCTATATCCTTTTACTGTTGTAAAATAAAAAAAAAATGTATTTTGCACCAGGGCATTCATGGGGGCACAGTATTTTACAGCTGGATTATGTGTCTCAGTGTGCCTCATTGGGGTGTTGCCTATAGCTCCTACACTACCTGCATGGCAGAAAGTTCACTGCAGTTGCAGACTACCACTCTTACATGTGGCAACATAGTACAAATATGCAGAATGGAAAGCTTCTTAGATAGCACTTATTTCTCAGTATAGGAGAGGTACTGCTAACCTCTCTCTAAAAGATATGAAATAAAAAAACTGCACACTTGCCTCACTTTTTGAACTATGCATCTGTAAGACTTCTCGAGTTTCTCATATGAGGAGGATTGAGTTATTGGAGGGTAACAGGCTAAAGAAAAATTATTTGAAAATGTAAATTTTCTTTCTTTCTTTCTTTCTTTCTTTCTTTCTTTCTTATTAAGACTGTTAGCACTTTTGCAAACTATATGTAACCATGTATTAATCAGTATAATGTATGTTTCCTTTGGCCTGGGACT
>NC_056735.1:530122969-530145469 GCF_019279795.1 Protopterus annectens | reverse complement strand
CATGTAGCAAGCAGACCTGTTTGGGATCCAAGCACTGTAGCCCATGTCCCTCACATTCCCATGTGCCAGTTATCTGTCACATCTTGGTGACAGTAACAGACCACACATAGTAGTTAGTTCAGCCATGCTGGGATTTAAACCCAGTCAGTATCAACTATCCATCACACCCTGAAGTATACCTAAAATACCATTTAATTTGTTTAACAAACAGAAAACAAAATCTATGTTAATCCTTAATTCTATGCCTTCACCCTTTACAGGCACATTTCTGGTGTTTTTTTTGCATGCCCTTGTTCTGTATCTGCAAAATATTAACTTTAAGACTGTTCCAGTTGATAGAGTTCTGCAGTTATCCTGCCATCTTGGCTACAGGCTACCCATGGAAAATTTAAGTTATCTTGAAATATATTCCAGAATCACTAAACTAGTTACATTTGCTGAATAACTTGCACTTAAGTTATAATCATTTCAGGAATAATAACTTTGATGGACAATACCATGAGCTTTAACTCACTCAGTATCTGACATACAATAAAATCAGTAATATGGGTTTTGATATCTACCACTGATACCTATTAAATATATAAAAGGCAATTAACCTTATGAGTATATATTAAATTTGCACTGCTGTCATGAGCAATAGCCAAGAACTGCTGTACTCAGATAAGATTCACCATGCCCAGCTACAGATCAGAGTTGTACTCTCTGGTTCCAAATTATTTCAACTACTTCAGACTAAGCCCAGTTTGCCAACAGTAACTGAAACTTGACCAGAACTATTTTGTACACACAGGCACGCAGTCTCAGAAAGACCATATACACAAACACACACACAAAACACACACACACACACACACACACACACACACACACACACACACACACACACACACATAGTCTGTCAATATTTTAAATTATGTGAGGAGGTAAATGGTGACTATCCACCACCAATTTCCTCCTCCCAAAACTTTAAGGAATGCTGCCACAAGTATTTCCAAAACTAACAAACTAAAAACACACCTAACTGTTATTATTAATGCAGGTAAAGTTTTAAATCCTTAAATAGTAACAATTAACACTGAGCAATGCAAACACCATTCAGTGACAGATACTACATAGCTTGGTACACACATAGCTGCATAAACCCTTACGCTAATAAATAAAACATCATTCACATGCATTCATATTTGAGTAATATTTCTTTACTAAAACTATTAAGCATTTCCTTTCCAACTGAATATGCAAACAGTAAATGACTTGCATGAGTAATTAAAAAAAAATCCAAATCAGACAAATGATGGAGATAGCTTCATTGCCTTAAAAGGATTAAATCCCCACTACAGACCATGCAACCTGAACTAGTTAGAGATTTTGTATCTGCTGAAGCTTCCATGGGGAGGATAAAGTATGCCTGTCCTCAGGCGAGTGTGACAGCTCACCATTGCCAAGCTTCACAATCTCTCAGAGGAACAGCAGAACTATAAAGATTGGCCCAGTGGTAATCATTAAACTACTAACGCATGAAAATTTTAGCTATAATCATAGGACCCCAGGAGCATGTACTTGGATGCTAAGGGCATAACTCTCATAGTGATGATGACTACTTGCCTCCCACCCTAGTTTCAGGTTAGATCCCATAATAAGTACACCATCATTGTTTGGATACCAGCAAGGACACAATGCCTATATGATGACGTCCCTTGTCCGGCTCTTGCCTTCACTGGAGAATACCCAAGATGAAGGAAATTGGCTTGGCTGATAGAAAGGATATCAAAGGTGAAGTGTGAAAAAGGATATAGAAAAAAAACAGAAAATGATCAGGAAAAAATATAAAATTTAAACTAGAACTTATTGTGACCTTACATTTAGTGCTTTTCAATCCAAAATGGGATTTCAGACACCTCGCTAGCAGTATAGTTTGAAATCTTTTGCCAAGTGTGTTTTCCACCTAGTAAAACACTAAACCTTTAGCTTTTCTACCTTTGTAACTGTTATTGGATTCCAGTGTAAACTAAACTTTGCAAATTATATAAGCAATAATTCCAAAATGTGAGCAATGTCCAAAGAGTATGCTCCAGCAGTCCAAACAATAACTCTTACAACTTCTATAGCCCCTGTTACCTTTTTGAATAAACAGTCAATACCATTATTTATAAGTCCCCAAAATAGGATTTATCATGGCTTTCATCTGAATTTTAGAAGATACCCTTCATGTTTCCTCAAATACATTCTTCTCAGACCAAGCATCTCAGCAGCCTACTACACAAATTAGGCATTGTTTTGTGAACTATCCAGACTCTTCAGTCAGCAAGTACTGTTATGTAAATAGTCAAGAAGAATGGCTTAGTTATACTTCCAAGCTACAGTAAAATGTTCTTGTTACAGTGGCAAAGTCACAGTTATACACTGTTTTACACATTAATTTGACATATTAAATGTGCTAAAAACGGCATGTACAGTGTTGCTTGTTATACTTTTTATCATTTAATAGATATGCACACATATTTTTTTTTAGTTTGATACATCTCTAATATTGCTAGTTCATTTTATTCATTTGTTTCTTTAAAACAAGAACATATTCCCAGATTATTACAGTTCATCTAACACATATTCCTCCTTTTAAGATTCCATTGAGTTTTGTTGGGAGACCTTAAAGTAAAATACATATCTCATTTCACAGTTACCCAACTTTTTTGTTTGGAAAGACTATCAGAGTTTTTGGTGAAAGGGTAAAACACTTGTGCCACTTTTACATACATCTCTTTGCCTTGATAGATAACTTTGCTCTTTGGACTGTTGTTTAGGTTTTTTATGTCTACCTGATGCTTTACAAGCTGGTTACACTTTAGCTTTATCTTCTGCTTTAATGCACTTTTGACAATACTCACAAACTTTGCAGTACCCTTTTATGTCTTTTGAAATGCGTGGACAGTAAACATTTTACATAAGCCCTCTTTTTGTACTCATTATGCTCATGTGACCTGAAAATGCAATTTCACCACTACCTCCTAACTTCTGTCTATAGCCCCTCTTTAGGAATCCACTTTCTACACAACAATCTCTTTTCTCAGAATACAGACTATATATGCCTTTGAGGATTAGGAGCCCCCTTGGTGATTTCCTTTAGGTCTTATAACGTGGGGTTAGAGCACAACACTTGTCTTATCTCTCTCTCTCTCTCTCTCTCTCTCTCTCTATGGCACCAGTGTTTAGCAGTGTCCTAATATGGGGCCCTTTCTACTAATTATGTTTGTCTTTATTGCTAATTCTGGAGGTACAAGGATGGCAGCTATTGCTAGCTGATTATCATGTCTGCTATCATTCCCACATAATTGCCTCAATGCTTGGCTGTGTGTAAACCATGTGTACACAGGGTAGTGTGACATCAAAGTCATTACCTATTAGAACATTTGCTTGGATATCCTGAAACAGTACCACCTGGTTGTCTACTTGTCTTCCTGTAAATAAAAATGAACCTTAGCCAATGGCACTTACAAAGAAGTCCATCACATAGCCCTAACTGGAGAGTACTACCAGGACAACAGCTGTTTCTCTCCAACAGCAAGTTCAATAATTATATCTGTTGTAGAATCATTCCTAACAGTTTCTCTACTCAGTACCAAGATGGGCTAGAGGACCTTGCGGATATTTAGCCTGTACATGCCAAATCTGGCTACACTTGAATCATTTTTCTCCAAGACCTTGTCATGTACTTGAAGCATTTTTTTCTCTTTTGCCAGTGCAACTGCTGTGAAGGTTGAGACTGCCCCTATTGGTTCCCTTATACCTATTTGTAGTGCTGGGTACCCCCTTCTTAATGCATGTGTTAATTGTTGGCTGAAGGGCGTCACCCTTTTTTCTCCATTTCCTCATCTGTTTTATAGAGACAATCTACTAACCAGATTTACATATCTTCATGGCACCTGCTACGTTATCATAAAGTCACTTAGAATTTGAAATGCAGTGTAGACATCCCTTCACTCCTAAAATGAACACAAGTGCTTATTTCTGTAATATAATCACTCACACTGTCACCTGCCTTTCTTCTGTGCTGTCTGAATTTTGCCTAGAAGCTTCAGCAATTAGCTTAAAGCATTCAGATAATGGTGTTTAATGTAAAGATAATCATACAATGTACATCTAATATGTTAGGCACAGTGTACATTGACTTATCTGTGAGTACTGACGCTCATCCATTACCTCCATTGCCATTGGTCAATTTGGTGTTGCTTATAGACCCTTTCAAATGTCTTAACAAAACTAATAAAGTCATCTCCCTCATTATACTAAAGAGACAGCTTAGTACTGACTTGACATTAAGGTTTCTACTTTTCCCAATAATTACACTCCTATGATTGATGACTGCCATCTGCCTGCCTGCTGGTAATTACACTCCTATGATTGATGACTGCCATCTGCCTGCCTGCTAGTAATTACACTCCTATGATTGATGACTGCCATCTGCCTGCCTTCTGGCACAGCTTTTCACTTTCCTCTTGCTCCTTTCCCCACGCCTGTGCATCATGTTATTTCCTCCTCTCAGCTGCCTCAGCCTCCAGATGTTTCATCTCCAATCTCTTTAATTCCATGTGGCTACTGAGATCATATGGGGATGTATTTACTTGCTATGCTGTATGGTCTGTACCTACAGTCAGTACCTAGCTGTCTCTCCAATTACGGTAGTTAGACTGCATTTCAGATGCACACAAAATCTCTATCTTATATTTCTTGGACATACCAGTACACAAATTTCTTTGGATTTTGTATTCCTTAGTCACTGATAATTTTCCATACTCCACAGAGGTCATTTTTGCCTGTTTCCTAACTGCTCTGAGTATAAAATATAAAAGCTGTGCAGGATATACCGCAGTATATTTATCTTGTGGCTTCTGTTGTATACACACTTCTTGATTACAAAAATTGTTTTATATTTATTTATTTTTATTTTACATTTGTTAACCGGGCTAGTCTGGCTGGATACATGTCCATTTTCAGCAGAGGCCCGAGGAGAAAAGCTCCACTATCAGACTAAGACACTACGGATTAGGAAGTAATTAAATAAGACAAACAAATAGCATAATGTACTCAGGTAAAATACAATTACATATAAGGTTTTCATGGACTAGTCTAAGTAAATGACAAACAAAGTTCAGACAAGGGGCTGAGGAGAATAAGCTCAAGTCTTAGAAAATACAAAATAAAGTTAAAAAAGTATCAGTAGTAACTGGTTGTGACAACAAAAACAGGTATTGGCTAAACTAAATATTATACAGTGTTAAATATGCAGGTTGCTAGAGAAACAGGTAAGTAAATGTAGTTATTGTTAAGGAAAAGGGAGAAAATAAAGTAAATAGAAAGAGGAAAAAGTACAGTAATTGTTAGGTACAAGTATTACGGACTAAGTAGGTCAAGGGAATAGCCAGTTGGAGAAGGAGAGGAGGAGGTAAAGATATTGATGAAATGTAAAGGTAGCAGTATTATAGGAGCTCAGCTAAAATAAGCAAGAGACAGAAAAAAAAAAACAGAAGGTCAGAGGGGGATGCATACAGAAATTTGAAAAGAGTGATGGTACGGAAAAGGGGGCTGTGGAAGTCAGTGAAAGTTAGTACAGGGGAGCAAGAGTACTCAGGCGCAGAGTAGAGTGAGTAATAAGGTTGTTGAGTTCAGTCGGGATTGGAGCATGGACATAGCCAATGAATTAGTAGGTGAGTTTTCATTTGTTTTTTGAAAAGGTGACATGAGGCTAGGGAGGTCAGCTCTGCTGGGAGTTTATTCCAGTAAGAACCGATAGTGTTTGCAAATAGGGAATCCCTGATTTATTATGAGATTTCAATGTGGTAACTAGAAGCTTGTTGGCTGATCTAAGTGTAGTGAGATTTTTATAAGGAGTGATGATTTTGTTTAGTATGGGTGTGTTGGAGGGTAATGTAGAATTTTAAAAGTGATGATCAGTTGTTGTAGGAGTATTAGGTTTGGGAGTTCAAGCCAGTTTAGTTTCTTTAAGTTATGACAGTGATGAGTTTGGAATGGAGAGCCAGTGGCAAATCTGGCTATACTGTGGTAGGCATTATTTAGTTTCTTCAGATTAGCTTTAGATATGTTGATAAAGGAAGGAGAGGCATACAGTAATGTAGAAATAAGGTGAGTTTGGGCTAGAGCCACTCGGGAAGTAGCCGTAAGAAAGGGCTTAAGTCTGTACAAGGCACCAATCTTTTTATTGACTGTCTTGATAGTTAAATCAATGTGATAGTCAAAATGTAGCTGATTATCTATGGTGACACCTAGCAGTTTGGTGCAATAGTCAGGTTTGATGATAGTGCCATTACAGGATGCAATGGAAAAAGTAATTGGGGTGGATTTAAAGGTCGGGGTGAAGAGTAGTAGTTTTGTTTTTTTGGGATTTAGGAGGAGACAGATGTGTTGAAACCATTTTTCTGCTGCAGTGAAGACCAATTGGGTAGCAGAGTGGAGTTCTGCTGGGGAAGAAGCAGAGCAGATGAGAGTGGAATCATCTGCATACTGTATACAAGTGGATGTAGGGAGGGAAGTGGGTAGGTTATTTATGAAAATTGAGAAAAGTAGGGGACCTAGGATGGATCCTTGTGTGACGCCAATAGTAACTGGGAGTTGAGAGATAGATGGCTGTCCCAGAGGACAGCTTGTTTTCTATTAGTCAAGTATGAGTTGAACCATTGTAAAGCTTGTGAATCCAGTGAGAGGGATTTTAAGGTATCAAGGAGAAGTTGATGGTTGACCATATCAAATGCTTTTGAGAGGTCCAAGAATAGTGCAGAGGAGAACAGGTTGTTATTGCGGTTTTTATTGATAGTGTCAGTGAAGGAGAGAAGGGCGGTAGAAGTACTGTGGTGTGGTCTAAAACCATGTTGAGAGTCCACAAGCAAGTTGTTATTCAAGAGATAATGTAGAAGTTGATGGTGAATGCAGCGTTCCATTATTTTGGATAGAGGAGATAGAAGGGCAATAGGTCGAAAATTGGAGAGTTCATTGGAGTTTCCTCCTTTATGGAGGGGAATAATATGGGAAATTTTCCAGCAGGATGGGATTTTAGATTCAGTTATAGTTCTGTTTATTAAGATGGAGACTGGGTAGGCTATTTCAGTTGCAGCTAGTTGTAGATATTCGGCTGGAAGTTTGTCAGCAGAGGGGGTGCAGGGTTTGAGTTTCGATAGTAGTTTACGTATGTAGGTTGTTGAGACGGTTCTAAACTTTAGCGTGTGGGTACTGTTTTGAGTGGGGGTAATTTGGAGGGATGGGGGGGGGTCATGGTGCTTGCAAGAGAGGTGACAGTTTCAGAGAAGAAGTTGTTGAAAGTGTCGGCTATTATGTTAGGTTGTGTTTGTGCTAAGCTAGCTGGGGTAGGTGTTTTGGTGTTGCCTGGATGGAGTAGTTTGTTTATTCCTGACCAAAATTGTTTTGGGTTTTGATTTTGGTTTTGTTGATATTGAAAGTGGTAGTTTTTCTTATCCAGATAGGTAAGTTTCTTTGTTTTGTTTCTGAGGTGTTTGAAGTTTTGATGGTCAATAGGGTTTTGTGGATCTCCATTTATTCCATAATTTATTCCTAGCTCGCATAGTTTGTTTAGTAGTTTTAGAGAGCCATGGGGCTGCTTTGGAACTGACTCTGACTAAGCGGGAAGGCGCGTGCTGGTTGAGAATTTGTAGGAAGGTATTGTTGAAATGGGTTACTGCTTCATCTATGGGGAGGTATTTTAGGGTTGACCAGTTATATTCCTTGAGTTCATTTTGAAAGGATGTTAGGTTGAATTCAGTTTTGTTATATTTGGTTCGATAAGTAGTTGGCTTGGGATTGTTGAATTTTGTTTAGTAATAAAGGTAGGGAGGTGGTCGCTGATATTGTCAGGAGTATTCCTGTTTTATAGGAGAGGGGATTGTTGTTGGTCAGTATCCAGTCTAGAATGGTTTGTTTGTGGGTGGATTTATGTATTCTAGTAGGGGAGTTGATGGTTTGATGAAAGTTAAAGAGATTAAGGTGAGTGGTGGGTGTGGGGGATATGCAGGAGTACCAGTCAATATTGAAGTCACCTAAGATTATGGTTTCCTGGGGAAAGCTACAGGAAGCCCAGCTTAGGATATTTTCAAGGGTATTAATGTTGTTGCCTGGGGGGATGTAGGAGCATATTATGTTTATAGCCTTGGATTTATTGACGTGGAGTTTGGTACAAAGTATTTCAGCATTTGCTGGGGAGGGAGGCAAGGAGTCAATTAAGGCTACCTGAAGTTGGGATTTGAATAGGAGGGCCACTCCTCCGCCCTTTTTATTAAGGCGATCCTGCCTTAAGGTGTTGTAGCCTAGGGGAGTGAATTAGTTGCCTTTGGTACTGGGTTTTAGCCAGGTTTCAGTGAGACAGAGGATATCAAAGGCGTAGAAATCAATTAAGGCATGGAGTTGTGTGACTTTGTTGTTAATGCTACGAATATTTAGGTGAGCAATAGAGAGAGAGTCAGTGTAGAAGGGTGAATTGGAATAGTTAGTGGTTTGGTTTGAAGGGGTGTGATTGAGGAGGGTATTGGGACCGGGATTGGGGTGGATGTCCCCATGTATAAGTAAAAGTGTTTGTGGGGTTTGAAAGACTTTAGTGTATTTGATAGGTATTAGATATAACCGTTTGGAGGTTGTATACTTGTAATGGTGTACTTTATGGTAGAGAGGTGGGAGGTAGGGAGAGGTAGATAGTATATTAATATGTGTTTGGTTGGGTAGAAGACATGTAGTAGTAGTATGTTTGGCTAATGTAAGAGTTTGGTTCAGGTTAAGATATTCATAGGAGGTAAGTGTGTGGTAGTAAAGTAGGATGTTAAGGAGGACAATAGGAAAGATTGTTAAGTGTTAAAGGCATGTTGTTGTAGAGGGTGGTACTAGTAAAGTTGTAGGACTGTTTGGTATGTAATGGTAGGGACAGGTAGTTTAGATAGGATTTTGGAGAGAGGGTGTGGTTATAGGAGTGAGGGGTTGATTGGTAGATGTATTTGAAGTGATGAGTGGTAGTTGTCTAATTGGGGGTGTGTCTAAGTAAGTATATAGGTAGGACCCCTGGGGGTGGGTGGGAATTGGGGGTAGGGAGGGGAGCGGAGTGAGCGAACGGAGCGGGGAAGAACAAGACGACCAGTTGCAGAAAAACAATCAGGCAAGAAGAGAGAAACACTATGTAAGGTGTGGGTTAGGGGTGAGCTATAGGGTAATAGTGCAGTGGGGATATGTGGTGGGTGGGGAGAGTCAAAAATGGGAGAAAAATAGTGTGTTCTACAGTACAATACTCTGAAAAATATGGGAAAAGAATAGTGTGTGTCTTGTTAGAAAGGGCGCCACCTAGTGGCCAGGTCAGGGATCTTGGACAGAGCAAGCAGAAGTTCACCAAGTGAAAAAGTCTGGATAGTGGGGGAGTTTCCTTAAGGATAGCACTGAGGAAAGGAGGCAAAGAGAAAAGAGAGTAAAACACTACTGGAGGGGGGGGAGGCTGCTGGTTAACCTGGGAGGGAAGTATAAATAGCCTGAAGAATACAATTTATACAATGCAAGAGTAGGACATACTTTCCAAAGGTCTACTCTGGGTAGACAGTCTTATAGGGGAGGACGTAAAATCCTATTCAGGATTGTGTTGCTTAGTATGCTATCCACAGGGCCTCTTTAGCAAGGGTAGGACAGGAACTCAGGTGTACAGGCTGATAATTATAAAGGAAGAGAGAGAAAGAGAAAAGTAAGTAAATCCATTAGTCAATGAAGCATGTAACAGATAACCAGAAACATATGCCTAAATTTAAACAAGATCAGTAAATAGACTAACACAGTTCTCAAATTCTAAAACAGTCTAGCCACACAGTCAGTGAAACACAGTAGGGAACATACATTCATGCACAGATAAGTACTAGAAAGTCATAGCAGCTAGTGACATAAACCCTAATGTGTAATTAAGTTAATCTTTGCAACAATAGCATCAAGCAGTTACAGGTATCAGAGAAATGGCAGATCTCAACATCTACAGTCTGGTGTCTATAACAACAAATAAAGGATCCCGAGAGGGATACAAATTAGAAATAATGTTGCCTCATATATGTAGGACAAAAAAAAGTGGCGTTTTGCACATAGGGGCAGTAATGCCACAACAAAGCTAAACTGTTATGATTTAAGGGCATTTAATGAAACAGTGCACAAGCTAGTTCATTAGCTTCAATACCATTAGAAGACAATAAACCTATAATGCTACGTCCACCCTTAGTTTTCAAGTTGTATGAGGTGGAGGACCACGTGGAGGCAGATCGGGGTAAAAGGCGCTTAATTACATGGCAGGAAATGTTAACACTATATCAAGCATAGTGAAAGGGCTCACCGCTGTTGATTGCTACTAGAATGGGCGAAGGAGTATGCTATAGGCTAGGCTCCACAGAGCGACTAGCAGAGAAAGCTCGGGGAGAGTACCAGGAGCAGTAGATAGGAGTTATTCACACAGCTTGAAAAAAAAACAAACACCGTGACAAGCGGAGTGAAAAAATAACTGCCGCTGTGGAAAGCACGATGAAAAATAAACACATGCGTGACCGCTAAGAGATACTAAGCAAGCGGTTAAACCCCTCAGCGTCCAAGCACCTTAAGATGCAAGTTAACGCTGGGCTAAGCGGAGGGTTACGCGCTACCTCAGGGTTGTTTGCTTAATAACATTAGGTGAGGAAACCAAGCGTAACCTAAAATAAACCTGGATAGCGTCTTGGCTTCTTAAGTGTCCTGCAAATATACCAACAGTCAAGGCTGTAAACGAGCGGAGTGATAAACGCTACCGCTGCGGTTGTTAGCTTGATGTAAATGATGGAGCACAAGCACAAGCGCTGTTAAATAAATAAAATCGGCTTAGTTCCTCAAGCGTCCAACCGACCAGATAATCAGTGGTAGGGGGTTAAAAGCCTCAGTTGGATTCAGTTACAAAGGTGCTCCACGTGATTCCCAGAGTCACAGTATAGGATAAGCAACCACATAAAGTTAAGCAGAGCCAGTCTAAGTAAAGCTAGCAGTAATGCAAGTTCAATAGTATAACGCAGATATAGAGGTCATAAACTAGGCACTTGTAAATAATTTAAGAGTAACAATTATACAATAACATGAATGCCACAGCGTACTCACTATACAGATCCAATTTACGAGATCAAACCACTGCCTACCAATTAATATGTGAGGAAGAGGCTTACAGTCCAAACTGCTGTCACCAATTAGAATGTGATAGAAATGGGCCAGTCTTTAACTCCTTCACAGTTGCCAGTAATATATGAGATAATGTCACAGGCTCTGTTTTGTAGAGAAATGAAGCACTGACTATGATCCAAATGATATGCGTTCAACTAGCTACTTGTACACAGTAAGTTCCAGCTAGGGGAGAATATGAATGAGCAGCGTACACTAACGTGTCCATTCTGGGTGAGGGAAATAGTGGTTCCAGTCAGCAAGATTATTCCTATGGAATTCTAAGCTCACATGACAATAATGTCTGCAGGATTGGGAAAGCATGGAGATGGTATCCAAGCTAGTAAAGGTGGCCATTATAGGCATGTGTGTGGGAGCATGCGCATGCTATGAAAGGGTACAGGTGCTTACATCAGCCACATGGGACAGTATTAGGAATCAAGCACAAAAGCCCTAATGACTATATGACAGCTACTGAGGAAACAAGAGATGACGGTTGGCAGGCATTAGGGAAAAAAGCAAAATATTTGAGATGTAATGGAACCAATGATATGCAGGGTTTGATTTTCATCACTGGTATCTATTAAATATACAAATAGAAATTAACCTTAATGGCATAGTATAAATGTGCACTACTGCCATAGGTAGTAGCCTGGACCTGCCATACCTCAATACGTTCCATATTGTCTAACAACAGATCAGAGCTATAAGCAAACCCCCCCTCCCCAATGTCACTCTTCTCAAACCAAGCTCAGTGACATTTAGTGTACCCTTAGCAAAAGTAATTGGAACTAGACCAAATTTATTTTTAAAACATGCAGATTCACATAGCATTTTTCAATATGGAAAATAAATGATAACACACCAGCACCAACTGCCTTCTTCCCAAACTTCAAGGTACACCACCACTAGTTCGTCAAACTAATGAAAAACTACACTTTACTGTTTATCCTTTAAATAAGGCAACCATTAAATATCCAAGAGGTAACAGCTCAAAGTAGTCACTCTTCCAGGAAGACACCACAGATTGATATTCAGGTAAAATGCAAACACTCTTAACATAATAAATAAATTATCAACCGTAAACATTCCATTTTGAATTATTAAATTATTTTCTTAAAATAAGTAAGTTAAAATATTTTCTTTTTAAGTAATGTAGACAGCAAAAGGATGGTACAATAAATTAAAAAAAATCATAAAAAAAAACAGATTATCAGAAAAAGAGTTCCCCCTAACATTTAAACAAGAAATTAACTGCTTATGGATAAAGATATATTACATATTTGCTGTTTCTTGCCTTTCAGCCCCAAATGAAATTTCAGTGTTCTCGCAGGCAAAAAGGCCGAGTTCTGTCTCTCAACAGTATTTATCCAGAAACCAAATCAGTAACTCAGTAGTTGCTTTTGTACTTTTGTAGCTGTTGCTGACTTTCAAGTTCAAGACAGAATTTGCAAACTCTTTCCAGCCAATGGTTCAAAAACTTCAAAAGCTCTGTCCCAAGAGGATGCTCCAGCAGACAATGCAGCAAATTTAGTAGCCTCAGTAGCACCTCTTACCTTTTTAAGCAGTCAGCCCCTTTATTTGTAAGTCCCCAAACATGATTTCTCATGACAGTAATGAAAACCTTAGAAGATCCCCTTCTTGTTTCCACAGTTAGATACTCCTGCAATGGGATACATCTCAGCAGTCTATTGTATAAATAGGTTCATAGGTTCATAGGTAGGTACTAGGCTATCGGCCCAAGGGCCTAAGTAAGCTTAGCCAACAAGGTTCCCTGGCTTATGCCACCAAAGAAAGTTAATTTCCTGTGCCCCTGTCGAGCAGAGCCACATAAGTGATCCCAGGGGCATATTTCCTATTTCCCATCCACTCATCAAGATTCTTCTTGAAGAGTGCTAATGAGGAACTTTGCTTGACATAGATGGGTAGCTTGTTCCAGAGTATGGGAAGTCTCTGGGACAGAAATCTATCCCTCCAGCATATCCTGTTTATTGTGGTGACAAGGTTTAGGTCCCTAGAGCATGTAGCTCGGAGGGACTGGGATTTCTTTAGGTGTAGCATGTCCAACAGCTCTGGGTTTAACATAGCTTTATATGTTAGGCAGAGATCTCCACAGAGTAGGTGATATGCTATAGGGTAAAGTTGCAGTTTTTGAGATGGTCAGTGTAGGGCATCTGTTTGAGGCCAGTAATCCTCTTTGTGAGGTACTTCTGTGGCCTTTCCAGCTGCTGCAGATGTCTTGTGAGGTACATTCCAAAAGGGGCATTGCACTCTATAATGGGTCTAATGAGTGCCGAGTAGAGGGGAACAATGACCTCTTTTTTCCTGGATGAGAGCCCTTTTGTAATGAGGTGTGCCACATAGAAGGATTTCCTGACTACTGTGGTGATGTGATTATCAAAGGAAAGACTACTGTCCACCTGGATCCCAAGGTCTCTCATCACAAATTCAGAATTAAGTAGACTGCCGTTAATGTGTTAGTTCATGGGTACAGAGGTTTTACCAAAGGGGATGACAATGCACTTTTTGGCACTGAGCTTGAGGCCATGCCTCTGACACCAGGCATCTGTCTCAGTGAGGCCCTTCTGTAGTGTGTCCACATCATTTGGGGACTCAACAATGGCTCCTAGTTTGCAGTCATCTGCAAACTTCATTAGCCAGAGGCCTTCTGTGTTAGCCTGTTCTTCAGAGAAGTAGATACCAAACAGGAGAGGTCCCAGGACTAAACCCTGCGGTACTCCACTTGTCACTGGTTTGAAGTCAGATTTGGAGTCTGCAACTTCTACAGTGTGGGTTCTGTCAGTGAGCCAGTTGGCAACCCATCTTGTGACATAGGGATTTATACCAAGTTTAGTGAGTTTAGCTATAATTCCAGAATGGAGGATGGTGTCGAAAGCCTTGGCGAGGTCAAGATAGGCTGTGTGAACCACCTTACCCTCGTCTATGGCTTTGGTGACTGCCTCAAAGAAGTCCATCAGGTTCAGAAGGCATGATCTGCCTTTCATAAACCTGAACTGTGTGATCTAGAAGAATCTAGACTTTGCAATAGTGTAAAACATCAAGAAGCAAGGCCTTGTTCCTTCTCCAAACTGCAATATATTTTTAGAATAGCAAATGCAGTTATACACCATTTTGGATATTTTTCTTTTAATATTATCCTATAGG
Source organism: Protopterus annectens (assembly GCF_019279795.1). Classification (NCBI taxonomy): domain Eukaryota; kingdom Metazoa; phylum Chordata; order Ceratodontiformes; family Protopteridae; genus Protopterus; species Protopterus annectens. The sequence goes on along the minus strand of NC_056735.1, from coordinate 530,131,096 downwards.
TAAAAAGGCAAGCAAAATCTTACACATTTATGTTTTAATCAGTTATGCTCATGTTTTATTTTGGTACAGCTGTGGTACAACTAGTTAATTTTTTCATGCATTTTTCATTGAAAGAACAGTAACATTTTTTTCAGATTGTTAGTTATTTTCACTGTAGCCATTAAATTATCAGTTTGTACTCAGCTTCAAACCATGTTTCTGGTATAAGTTAATAACTGAATCTAAGGAAGTGTGTAATGCAGTAACATCACCTGGACTGATTGCTACCTTACCCAGTTTGCATGCATCTGCAGATATATTCATCTAACATTCAGGATCAGAAACTACAAAAGAAAACAAAAACACAAATGAAATAACACTGGCTCAGATTAAATAGCTGAGATACCCCATTTGTGAAATATCCATAAATAACTAATATCCTCAAGCTGCACCCACTGTCTTCTACATTGAAGTCACAGACTTACCCAGCATAACCAATATAAAAATATTAAAAGTAACCTATTGCCTAAGTGGGAATAATCACAAAACAGCTCTTACAACAATTATAGTGAAAAATAAATAAATACTGCATTTAACTGTGGAGATGGCCAAAACAAGAAACAAACCCTAGTTCCTCCTGATGTGTTGTAACCCATCATGTCAGCATCCTTGTCCCGAGTAGGGTGACAGCTGTGGAGAGAAAGCACCTTTGTCAAATACCTCTTTCCACCCGGGCTCTTGGGTACAGTGGAATAAAGCCCCGACTGTGATCCAGAGAATCTAAGATCAAATAGAGGCTCCATCACTGAAAAGGGTGGTAAGGGGAGGCTGGTTAAACAGTGGTTATGGCTCACCAGTCCTGTAAAGGTTATTCTGGAAAAGCTCTTCTTCCACTTCATTGCTAAGGGCAGAGACCCAAAAGCATGGAAAACAGGAGCTGGTCTCAGACAAGGTGTGGGCTGCAGCTACCCAAGTCAGTGATGGTAGACTTGGTCTGTGCATGCGAAGGAGCATTCATGCTTAAAAGTGGGTTTTTCTTAGTTCTTGTAGTGATGAAATTGCTCATATCACCACCAAGGGTGGAGTTAGGGCTTAAAATAAAAATGGCCTCATTGCTCACATCCTACCAGGTTTGAGAGGGAACACAAACAATTCTCAAGGCTGTTTCAATGATGTACTGTTCTAAATATGTCCGTACTAGGGGGAGCAATGAGTTATATCTCATGAGTAGAGGTCTGATGTTTGACAGGCACAGGGACAAAAAAAAACATAGAGAAAAACATATTGTTCCAAATTCATACCTCCTATCACCCAAGAAAATCATCGACTTACCTTCACTGCTGAACCTTTCAACCCCCCTTCAGACCTTCATCAAGGTTCAGTAACAAGTATCAATGGTGATCATATTTCCCTAATAAAACCAGCTTATATATCATTTACAATCTCTGGATGGGTCTGCTCAGGCCTGGCTGACAATGCAAATGGCATTTACAGTAGTGTGAATTTGGGTTGTACTCTTTTTTTTTTTTTTTGCAAAAGACACTTTTGTCAGTGTACTGGTTCCCAAAATGCTTAGAAAACCATAACAAACAGAGCAGAAGATAAAACAAATTCCTATTTTCCCTGTATACTCTTTGCTTCTCCCCACACATCACATTGGTCCTAGCACTTGCCTCCTACGGTTACATTAATTCAGCTCTGTTACAAAGTTTACTATATGCCTGCTCAATTAAGTAGCACTTTTCTAGGCAAGTGTCCTATACACAGCCACGCTCTTACCTCTTTAAAACTATTCATTAATCATTCACCATTGGTAGGAAGGGATTAGGTAAAATTCCATTCAACCATTTTCACAATAAAGTAACATTATGTTCCACATGCCCTCCTTCACCTTACTTCCTTTCCCCATCTTAAAATGTGAGTTTCCATGATAAATCTCATGCATCGTGTGGTTTTGGAAAAAGAGAAGAAGAAGGATGCAACAAGCATCTTGCAGAACCAATAACAATATTCTCCTTACCTAATCCGTTCTTACTGTCACACAACAGCAATCTTCTTCTTTACACCTTCACCTTCCCACAAAGCTATATCTTCTGCACCTGTTTACCCTTTGCACCTTTCTAGTCACTTGTGCCTACACTGTATGCTCCAGGTTGTTCCTTTATGCCTAGTCCTTAGAACACTAGACACTTTAAAAATCTACAAAGCCACTGAGATCAAACAAGCCTCTCTTTTGTGTCCTCTCCATGCATTCTTTTCTGCAAACCTTTTTATTTTTAAGATCTGTAAGCGGGTTGTTCCTTTACTGGACTGCACACCACATTTGCATTACTTACACTGCAGAGACTTTGTGTTGTCTAGGCACTTCACCTCCATCCCCTCCCCCAAAATTCCTTTCGTACCTTTCTCCTCCTACACTATAACTTCCCTGAATGGACCAGGCAGCTACATTCTGTTTTCTACAATTGAACAGCTGCCCCTGTCTCAGTTTCTTGCAACAACTTGTCTTCTTTATACATTTGAGAAGATCACCTCTTCCCCTTCCAAATTACTATGTCCAGTTATGTCACTTTTGCAGCACCACCTACTTGCCTGATGTGCTATGTCACAGAGTTATACTGCTTCTTCTTGTAATACACCTCAACTGGAAAATCCCCCTTTCGATTAAACTTGTATTAAGTTCTTCATTTACTGCAGTTCTGAAAGTCCACTGCCTTGCTCTGAGTCTTTGTCATTTACCTAACATATAGCTAGGTTATGTGTGGTCTCAGCCTGCCCTTCTTAGTCTGTGTGCCCTAGCTAATTGAAATCTATATAACAAATCTTCTTGAAATCCCCATCAGCTCCGCTTCCATAAATGTCATCACTTCACTCTCTTCACCACCTTTACATAGCACAATACAGTGTAGATTGCCTCTCCTTGCTCTTTTTCTGTATGCTCCAATTTAAGATTCAGAATATCATTCTGCATTTTAACAAACTCATGTTCTTGACCGGGTGTCTGGAAACACTAATCTGTAATTTGGATTGTGATTGTGCAATCTGTTAGACTACGTCTAACCAGCATAATACAAACCCATCCCAGACTCTCCTACAGGGCTACCAGCTAACTAATGATGCCAGGGACCTTCAACTTATTATCAGATTTGTCGTCTGTCACCACCCACATCCACACTTGTGAGTCATAGATAACTCCTATAGTAACCCAATAAACTGCCACCACCATCCATGGAGTTTACTAGGCGAGGAGAGACATGTCAATGGATTTCTAGGCTCTTCTTTCATATCACACACACACGCACAATTTAAAAGTCACCAATCTGCCTTTTGCATGTCTTTGGATTGTGGGTGGAAACCAAAGCACCTGAAGAAAACCTGAAAAAACACAGGAAAGACATCAGACTCAACACAGAAGTCACATAAGCTGAGAACCGCACCAAAGAATCACTTGCTGTACAGTGACAATGTAAGTCATTTTGCACTTTACCTCCATCCATCACCACCATACTTCTCAACCTCTTTTAGCAAGAAATCTGGACAAAGCCTAAAATTATGAGGGGACAAAGGCCCAAAATAGGTATAGATTTTAAATATTGCTCTTAGAAACTTAAAGTTGCTAGAATAATTGTGTTAGCATACATTTTCTGAAGGATTTGAAGTCTGAAATCCAAATGTGTGCCCTTATTTAGTGATTTCAGTCCTCAGTGATTTGCCAGAAAACCAAAAATATGAGAAAACATCTGGGCATTCTGTGAAATCTAGACATTTGAGAGGTATGATGACCACCCACACTCTACTGCTAATTAGTGTGTTACTATATTGGTGAATGCTCTTCCCATTTTACCATGCTGTGAATCTCCATTCAGGCCTGAAATTCACTTTTATGCATTCTTTTTTATGATGCTGGATCATCACTTGGCCATCTTCACTGGTTTCTGCACTGACCATATGATCAATACATAATGGTTTTTGACCTGTCTTTATATATATATATATATATATATATATATATATATATATATATATATATAGATAGATATATACACAGACACACACACACATATATATATATATATATATATTTTTATATATATTATATTTATATATATATATATATATATATATATAAAGAGAGAGAGATATAAAGCATTATTTGTATGGTTTTCTGCATCTTCCTGTGTTTTCACTGTAACTCCTATTTCAATTAGGGTTTCTTTTAGATAACTTTCAAATGAGTCTATTTTTGCTTGCTGTTTCTCATGTATCAGACTAAAGATTTTTAGCTTCACATACTCAATTATAATATTTAAAGAGATTATTTAAATTAATTGAAATTAGCTGATAAGATTTACTGTCTAAAAGAAACTTGTTCTCTGTGTTCGTATTAACTTTTCTCTTCATCTCTGCTTGTCTGGGTAGCTGAATTAAACCCTTGCTGAGACCAAGATGATTGCAGACACAATGTCTGATGCATACTCTTTCCTGAAATAAATTCATCCTTTTTAGAATGTCTGTATAATAAATGTCTTATGCTTTCCCATCAGCTGCAATGCATTTGCTTTTTTTATGGATCCATCTAAGGACGAAAACTGGTAACTGTTATTGTCTGCTGTTTTATGCTAAGAAGTAAAAAAAGAAATGTTTTCATGTTACCAACATCTTCGGATGTTAAACTGGAAACTTTGCATTCCATATATTCCTATCTCTGACCTGTCTTTCTCCTTGGAGAAACTAGAGACATGCTCACTGCCTAATACAATATAGAAAGATATTAAACCAAAGTATACATTTTATTTAATAGGATCAAAGAATAAAAATAAAATCTAACAATCTTCCTCAGCCAGTGACTACAGCAGAATTCTATTTAGTTTGCCTAGTAATAGTTAGTTTACATAACATAATAAGAGGTAGCTGTGTAATACATTAGGCTACGGGTTTGAATCCAGAAGTTTACACTTACATGCCATGAAGTTATATACATCTGTGGATAACCTACAAGTTATTCAATAACAATTTATTGAACCCAAAAAAAACTGCAGGCATGACCAATCAAAAATCAGCTGACTTGAACATGCTGGTAGGTGTTTTATGTGAGATCGCTGTACAGTGGAGATTGAAGTATTTCCCCTTTCCCCATTGTAGTACAATTTCATAATTAGAATATATAATTAGCATGAGATGCAAGGAGGCTTGCCCTTCTGCCAAAAAAGGGCATTTTTGTTTTTTACTTTGGTTTTTGATCGGTTGCTGATCAACAAATGTTTGATCAGTTGCCATTTGATGAATACATGTTTTGACCAATTGCCAATTGTCAAACATCCATATATATATATATATGTGTGTATGTATGTATATATATATATATATATATATATATATACATATGTGTGTGTGTGTGTGTGTGTGTGTATGTATTTGTATATGTATATATATATATATATATATATATATATATATATATATATATATATATATATAAATCCTGTACATCCCCTGAGAAGGTGTGAAGCAGACTATGCAGTTACTGTAACTGCAAATGACTACAAGTAAATACACCGAAAGAGCTGAAACAATACAATATGTGAAGAGCATAAAAGTAATTAAAATAAAACTAAAAATAAATGCTGGTGAAGATAAACTCCTACAAGCTATGACTATTTACCAGATTGTAAAATAAATCACTCTTGGCGCAAGATGCTTATGACAAAGGTCATAAACATTTGCAGGATATGTTTGACTGTTTGAATGCAAATTACTTTAAACTACATCAGAATGTGCTGAATAATCTCATTCTAGAACACCCCATCATGCAAAATGTTATGGCTCCTGTTCAGCAGGATTATGCCAGGTTGCTATTTAAAACAGTCTATGTGGTGTTGACATATGAGTGCTCTATATTTTCATGGGCCTTCCTTTAGTGGATAGTGCTGAGCAGTAATTTTGAAAGTGAATATAATCTGAAAGAAAAAATGCCATGTGCATCTCTAAAAGCTAGAAGAAGAAACAATGAAGTTCCAGTCTTCTAATAGGCCCAGACCTTGCTATGATATTTATTAAGAACAAATTATTTATTTATTTACTTACTTACTTAATTTATATTTTTCTTTCTTTCTTTCTAGCTATCTATATATTTGTTTATTTATTAATTTGTAATTGTTAATTGGCTAAGGGTGCTGGTCTGTGGGCCACGAGGAAGGTTAACTATATATAAAATTTAGTATAATGAATTGACCAGCTTGTCTTTAAGAGAAAACCCACACAGACACAGGAAAATATAATACAGATTTCGCAAAGGTGAACAGAAATCACGACAGAGCCAAAAGCCCTGAATTTGTGAGACACAATCTTTACTGCTGAGTTAACGTGGTAGACAGTCAAACCCTTTTGGACTAGAAATAAAGCTGATGTAAAATATGTGTATAATGTGTATAATGTGCATAATATGTATAATGTCTAATGTGTATAATATGTATAATGTGTATAATATATATAATGTGTATAATGTGTATTATACAAACTATGCTAAATCTTTTTTAACCCTCACCCTCCTGAAGTGACAAGCAAGCCTATCCTGACTCAGTCTATTTTTTCCTACACTAACCTGTTGTTAAACTGTACCAGTAAGAACTCCACAGCAGAAGACCACTGTCATTATACAATGGAGTGTTAAGAGACTGCCTAATACTCTAGTGAACCTCGTCTTGTTTGCTAGCAGGTGAGGTGTAATTCCTTACTATGCAGATTTTTGCAGTGCTTGATTGGGCTTAAGTCCCTGACCCTAGCTCTCAGCTGTCCAGATTATTGCAGAATATCAAGATTTTTGTGTCAAATGTTTGGTCTGTCCCTCATAAAATCTGTGGTTTTCTGGCAAATCACTGAGGATTGAAGTCACAAAATAATGACATACATTTGAGTTTCAGATTTCATGTGCTTCAGAAAATGCATGTTAACACAAATCCTGTTCTTCTAGCAACTTTATGAGTTTGTAAGAGCAATATTTAAAATATGTCCCTATTTTCTGGCCTTTGTCCCCCCATTATTTCAGGCTTTGTACAGATTTTTTGGTCTAGGAGGTTGAGAGGTATGTCTCTGACACTCAGTGCATGGGATGCCAAATCTGGGTCTTTCCTAGCACATTGCTTCTATAGTGGCACAAAACTGACTTTCCAACCTCAGAATGAGCAAGCCATTCTGGACAACTCCCTCCCTCCCTCACAGCCAGGATCCCCCAATGTCTGGATAATTAGGGTTGCTACCTTTTCAAATGCCCAAAGTGGGGTATCTTTTTGTAAAAATGTGAGATTTTGCAGATCAAACATACCCACGCCAGTGCAAAGGACAGAACTTCACTTTTTTTGCCCAAATAAAAGCTTATTTTTATAGCATTTGAGTTGCTTATGCTATTTCATATAATATTTATCTGTTCCATATACAAAATACAGTGACTGTTTTATGCAACTATTAAAGAAAACTTAAGAAATATATTTTGCCTTAAAATATCAGCATATTTGGCATTTTTTAGGTTTTTTCGCAGGACACAAATGCCCAAAGTGGGACTGTCCCTTGCAAAGAGGGACAGGTAGTAACCCTATCATCAGTCAAACCAAGGTCATCTGAGCAGATTCAAGGCCAGAACATCTATACCACAATGCTAATTAAATTTTGGTTAAATATCAATAGATCGAGTCTATGTTAAATCAGCAAACACATAAAAAAGCGAATGCTGATTTACCGAGCAAAAGCTGAAAATCCCAAACACTCAGAACAGCAATTTTCCCAAGGAAAAAAGATCGCTGTTCCACAAAAAAAAAAAAACCTTCAAAACATTAAATAAAGTGGGGTGATTTGCCCCCCAACCCCCCACACACCCCTACTTAAATATACCAACTACCAGATCGCACCACAGTGGAGGAAATGACAAAAGTCCGGAAAACAGCCCAGAGATTTTTTTTCCTTGGGGGAAAAAAATCGCTGTTCCGAGTGTTCGGGATTTTCAGCTTTCATTGAAAGAGGGTCGATAAATCAGCATTTGCTTTTTTTAAGCGTTCACTGATTTAACATAGACCCGACAGACTTTTCCTTTAAATGGTGTTCTGCCCAAGTGGAGATGTAATAAGCCATGTTGAAGCATACTAAAGAATATGACAT
>NC_056735.1:530067969-530117969 GCF_019279795.1 Protopterus annectens | reverse complement strand
TAAAACATTGCTTAATTATGAGCTACTGCGCTACATCTTTGTGGGAACCCCAAGTTTTGTCATACATATCTGAAAGTAAATGTCAGCTCTTCCTTCAATAGCAGTAATTGGTGCTTCTTGTTTTTTTATAGTTCCAGTGTTATTCACTGAAAACTACTAATCTTTTAAAAGGAATATGGGCAACCATGCTCTACACACTGGACTAATTTTATTACAATTCCATTCCCTTATAGTGTAAATAAGGACATTCACTCAGTTCAGTGTGTTAACATTTCCTATAGCTAATGCATGCTACACAACAAAGGACCCTTCCTGCACCTCACATACTAAGTCTTGGTACACTGGAGGTATCTTAATGTCTTTCTAAAACTTCTCATAGCTGTATGTATTGGTGGCACTTGATTCTACATGGTGTGTTATCGCATGTGTTTGAGTCATCCTAAAATGTATAGATAACCCAAAGTCTGAAACAGATGCCTAACTAACATCATTGGAGATGAATTAATGACATGTCTGGACGAATTATGTAGGCATATACAGCAATTAGTTTGTGAAAATGATCATTTTTTAATTGTTTGCTTTGTCTATATTGAACCCAGTTAACAGGCTCACTTACATTCTACTGGCACTTTGAAGAACTGAGTAAAGATACATAGGAATTCTTAATGCTGATAAGTTTTATGATTATACAACAGGAACTTCACTATATTGTTATTTTCTGAACTTGTCAGCATAATGCATGGCATTCTTTTCACAAAATATACTACAGATAGAAACTTCTTTTAAGCACATTTGTGTGATCCTCCTAGTGAAATCATATTTCTGTCCTCTTCATTGTAAGATGCCCAAGTGTAGTACAAAGTAATAATATTTCAGTAACATACCTTTACCTTAGCATTCTGCTATGCTGTACCAGCTTCCACTTACCCTTTTGTCTTGCTTTTTTTTTTAAAGCACACATTTAAATCTTTCTCTTTGTTTTTCTTTCCTGTCAGATAGTGTTGATTCAACAACTGCTGTGTGCAACAGACCATGTAAATTTCTCTCCTGTTTAGATAACTGCTGTGTAACGCAGAAGCTGTCAATTACCTTATCTCATCTCCCTCTCTCTCACTCATTCTCTCTCTCTCTCTCTTTCTGTCTTACTGTCTCTGCATGTCTTGAGTTACATTTGTCATTATCAAGTGCAGTACATTTCCTGTAATAGTCTTTGTAAAGTCAGCATCAAGCATTGAATGTGTGGGTTTGCACCCTCATCAATATTCTAACAAATACTAGTCTTTGTCCACCCCATTTTCTATTGAAACCGTAGTGCTCCACAACACTAATTAAAAGCAATTGACTCTTAGTTTAATGGATGGGTAAATGTAACAGAACCCACTACTATACCGACTGAGCTAACATAGATTCTGTGGGAAATCTCTGCTTTGCACACTTATCAGTCTTTCAGTATTTATCCCAGCAGCTTCTTTTCCTTCCTGCCATACCATTTAATTTCCTACAGCTGCTGAAAGGTGTATACGCAGGGTCATAGGATCATTTAACCACCTAAATTGAAATGCCATTAAAACACTTCCCGTACATCTGGTAGAACATGTCTCCAAAAGGTTGTACTTGCAGTTTATTCTGAGTAAATAAAGACACAGCAGCAGACAGCTTCACTTGATTCAACGTCTTTTTATTCAGCTTGATTAATCTTTTCTTCTGCTTCAACTGGCAAGCTAACACCAGCAGACAGCAGTCAAATGACTCGCACACTTTTATAGAGATACGTACTTCATGCTGTCATGCTTCAGTCCTAGAGCCCTTCCAACAAGATCAGGGGGTGGCCAGTTGTCCATACACTGAATGACCAAGAAATAACTTAGTATTCATTAATTATGCAGGCTGTGAATAAGCTTAGAAACATTTTCTGCAAATTCAACACAATGTCACAGCTCTCAACCAGTGAATTGTAAAGTTATTGCAATGACATTCAAAAGACATAGCATTGACAATAGAAAGGAGTACTTTTTTTATTTTATGCACTGCTGAACATATGAATGCTGCATGCCATATTGCCAGTCACAAGGTATCCTTTATAAACTTAGTTTAGTGATTTTTAGGACCCAATATACACAGCAACACTGTTAACAACATCTTTGAATCTGCATGAAGCTTTCTGAGTTTTTAAGCAGATGTTAGTATAATACATGCATTATTCTTGAAAGGTGTGATTACAACAGTAATTCTGCAGCATTTCTAACAGATGCATTACTGCATTCTGTATTGTCTTTCTGTTCACAGTGTTACTTTACAAAAAAAAAATGTGTTAATTAAGAAAAGAGTGATTGTTCTACCTCTTAGTTTAAAGCAGAAAAAGAACACAGAATAGAATAAACCTTATAATTTGTAGAAATACATATTCCAACAACACGAAAGAAACCTTAGTTAAGGCAACATTCTGCAAACTAGTAAATATTTGCCATTTAAGACCCGTAGCATAACTTACTTTTTTCTCTTGTCAGTGCTTATAGTATATATAAACAGCTGCATAGATGGACTGCAGTATAAACCAGTTTACAATCGCATTGTTGAAGTGGATTTGGTGAAATCCACTTCAATGAAGTCTGGAGGGGAAATGGTGACAAAGTCGAACCCGACATTATTGAAGTACAAATCTCAGCCCTATCTTGACCCATGTTAGCGTTTGTTCTGTGGTCAAATTCAAGACGTATTTCAACAATGTCAGAATTCAACATTGTCACTTTCACGGACGTGGGTCGATGATACCATCATTCGACCAAGCCCAATTCGACATTGCCATAGTAAACCATATAAACCACACAGAATGCTATTTAGGCTGTATTCTATATGCACTTATACAGTTCTGATTGTAACTAACAAGTAAGAACAATTGCTCTTATGCCCAATGAAATGTCTCTGTCAAGAACTATGAAATAAGCATCTCCTGACAATAAGGAAAAGAACAAAAGATACAGCAATACTATAAAATAATATACTTATTAGAATGAGCTCAAGAGCAAATAACCCAGTAAGTATCAGTTTATGCTTCCTTCTGCTTTTCTTTTTAATTGCTGATATAGTCATCTAATGCATCATTACAGAATATCATGCTGATGCATCCAGAAGGTAAACTACGACTGTGTAAAATGCCCTCTACCTGCCAGTTTTTTTCCCTGAAATGCAAGGTTCACGACAAGATGATCAAACTGCACAAAACATTGCAGCAGTCAGTTCAGGGTGTTACTTTAATCTGTAAAGCCCTCAGTAATGTATTTCCAACTCTTGTCTTTCTGAGACAGCAGTGAAAGTAGCTCATTTTTCTACAATTTCCTAATCAGCCTCTAGAGAATTCTAGTTAGTAAATGCTGATCCACATTAAAATATATTCCAGTTCTATAAATAAAATGTAGTTGCTGTATGTTTACAGCTTGATGCAATAAGATGAACAGCAACAGGAATGTTTTGGCACTTAAAAAGGCTGAGCCATAAACTTCCCCAGTAGACACTTCAAATCCCACAAAGGACAAAACAATAAAATGTCATTTTCTGCAGCTAGCTGACAAATGGTCTGCCACACTTAAGTACATAAATGCTGCACCAAGCAGCTCAACATCAGCACCATGTGGATAAACAGCTGAATTACAGTTAAAATATAACTTCAAACTAGTGTAGCAGTACAGGCTTCCAGACATGACACAACATAGATGTGCACCAGGTCTGTTGGCATAAACAAAACCTTTAACAGGCATTTACAAAGGTTTGCACAGTAGAAGAAGCAAAACAGTTTTAGCACAACAAGATGGATATTTTTATAAGAACTCCTAATCTCAGTAGCATAATCCTTCCTGTGTACCTCACTGTACTGTCTGCATGGGTTAACCATTCCTAGTTTAGAGTTGCTAAAACCTTAACATGAAAGGTAGGACCCATGAGTTTTATTAATTGATAAACGTTTCTGCGTCAATGGTCAACTATTCATGTGGGATAACCACTTAATGAGCATATTGCTGTAATGAATTTAACCAATTCCCATCTCTTGGACTGTAAGACATTGGACATGTGATAAAAGAAGGTTAATGCAGATATATTCCATCAGTTGTTACCTTGAAATTATAAATATGCTCTTAGCCTAATCTGGAAACCTTCACAAATTCAACAACTATCTCAGAAAATAAATTCTGATTTAGATGGCAAGATATTGTGGGTAAGTAGCTTAAATATACCTTGTGCAGTATAAAGCAAGTAACCACCTTAATAAGATAAACTTTTTAGGAATATGAGTGCAAAGTAGACAAAGCTGTTCAGGGCAAAACACTGCAAATGAGATATTGTGCGATGTGCTAAAGATAGTTCAGAGCAAACATTGTTCAAGTGTTCAAGAAAACTACAGCTCAGTCAGAGATTACAATATGAGTATCTGTGTGCAACTATAAGCTTCCTCAACATTTAATGAATCCAAGCCACAAATTTTAAGTTAGATGACATAGAATTAAGTGTTCCAGCTGAAAAAAAAACATAATTATATAGTAACAAAGAAATGTAACTTGGCATTCCCGTTACTATAAATCCAAACATAGTCAAAGCAGTATGATGAAGGTACTATGCTATGTTATGCAAAGGAAGATTCACATCCTTTATCCAATGTAATTATCAGGCCCTGATATCTGGAAGGGTTCGGTACTATAATATAACCATTAAGAAATTCCTGTGCCCCAGCAGATGACCACATGTGCAGAACATTTAGCAAATAATGGATCTCATGAGCTGTACCTTCTATGTGAAGACAATGAACTATGAATGGCTATGCCATAAAATATTTCAGAAAACAGGATTTGTCCTTTTCACTTCTTTTAATGGATATGAATTTTGCAATCATTAACATCATACACAAAAGATTTTACTGGCATAGTCCATTGAGTGAAGTGTCTTGTAGATGTCAGCCATTCTCATGAATGCATCTGACAATCATAAGGCAGAATCTGATCAGGTAGCTTACATAAAAACATATTTAACATGATTCACAGTGGCACTACATTTGAGAGTTTGGACCAAATATTGCCAAAGCTAGCCAAAAAAAAAGTTTCTCAAAACTTTATTTGAGCACGTATCATTTGAATCCAAAGGTCACTGTTTATATAAAACAAGGAGTAGGGTGACAATTACTATTGTCTAGGCATCATCACATACAAAATGGATAACATTGTCATTATTCTCAGTGTTTTTCAGTTAACAGTTATCTAGTTGAAGCTACTATATCACATGTTAAAAGAAGAGAAACAATGACACCAACCACCTGAGTTTTAAGCACGGTCTAGAAGTACAGCTTATATATTCAACTAGCAAATATTAACCTAGCAAAACCACAAAAATGCAATTTGGTGAATCATTATAAATTATTCATTGCCCACTAGGAGGAAAGCAAAATGAATGTAAAGGATATTCAAGCAAAAATGAGTATGCCTCATTTTCAAGGAGACAATTTTAACCACTTTTATCTGTGTCAGTAGGTTGTTTAAAGATTTGTATAAACAAAGAAACAAGCTGCTAACAGATAAGACCTCACTAACAATTTTAGAGCAAAGGCCACAGAGGCAGCTATAAAATGTAGCAGTAGTACAGTTTGGCCTACTGCTAGATAAAATATAGCAGTAGTACAGTCTGGCCTACTGCTAGATAAAATATAGCAGCAGTACAGTCTGGTCTACTGCTAGATAAAAATTAGCAGTAGTACAGTCTGGCCTACTGCTAGATAAAATGTGCCAGCAGTACAGTCTGACCTACTGCTAGATAAAATGTAGCAGTAGTGCAGTCTGTCCAACTGCTAGATAAAATGCAGCAGTAGTACAGTCTGGCCTACTGCTAGACAAAATGAAGCAGTAGTACAGTCTGGCCTACTGCTAGATAACATATAGCAGTAGTACAGTGTGGCCTACTGCTAGATAAAATGTCAGCAGTACAGTCTGGCCTAATGCTAGATAAAATGTAGCAGTACTACAGTCTAGCCTACTGCTAGATAAAATATTGAAATAATATAAAATGTTGCTTCTTTCCCAACTTCCCATTATCCAAAGAGCTTTTTATCTGCCAAACTCCACTCCTGCATTTTCTAATCTCTTTACCCCTTATTCTAACCTGAACTCACTCCGCTCCTCTAGCAAACTCCTAGTTACTGCTACCAAATCCAATAACCTTGCAGGTGACTCCCTGTTCTCAAACTCCATTGGTAAACACTGGAACCAATTGCCCTCTGAACTGACTTCTATTCTATCTCCTGTCCTTTTCAAACAAAAACTTAGAATTTACCTTAGAAAACACTGGCTATGTCCCTGCCTTAACCCAGACTGAAACCATGTATTCAACTATTCCACTTCCCCTCCATCTCTGTGACTTCTGTTACCTTCTATTTTATTTCTTCACTACTTAATCACTTACCTCTCCACTATCCTTCTCCTCCTGATTATATTACTCAGATTACTGAGGGTTCATATAAATAACTAATCTACTTACTTAATTGTCTTTAAATGTCCTTTTCTCTTTCTTAAGATGTTAGATAAGGCTAAATAAGTTATGCATTTTTTATTATAAGAATGTTGTGTGCATTTGTTGTACAACTGTTAATTTTGTATGCAATTAGTTTGTATTTTTTTTTTATTATATTTTCCAGATACTGTATATTTCCCTCCTTACATTTTTATGCTGCTCTTTATTGCATCCTATGTAATAGTTACTATGTCTATGTGGAGCTTTTCTCCCCGGGCCTCTGCTGAAAATGGAAATATATCCAGTTAGACTAGCCCGGTTAACAAATGTAAAATAAATAAAAATAAATTAAATAAATAAAATGTAGCTGTAGTACAGTCTGGCCTACTGCTAGATAAAATGCAGCAGCAGTACAGTCTGGCCTACTACTAGAGAAAAATGTAGCAGTAGGCCAAACTGAACTGGATTGCAAATACAATATTTAATACAGTTCATCTTTCTGAAAATATGTGTATATTGCAACTATTCTGAGAAATTAACATGCCACAAGTAAACAGCAAGATCAGACTATATTCATCCTTTCATATTAAAGTACACTGCTGGTTTTTAGTATTTAATAACAAAGAGGAGCTATCATCTGCATTAACAAAGAGGATCTATTATCTGCATTATCATCATCGGCATTAATCCCTACGTCACTTGATGGATTGCCAACTTGCTTACTATCAGAACCTACACTGTAAAAGTAGCTGACTCCTAATCCAGCTCCAGACAAGTGACAAGTGGAGTACCTCAGGGTTCAGTCCTGGGACCACTCTTGTTTGATATCTATTTCTCTGAAGTACAGGCTACTACTAAGGGACTCTGGCTAGCAAAGTTTGCAGATGACTGCAAACTGGGAGCCATTGTTGACTCTCCAAATGATGTGGATACTCTACAAAAGGGCTTTACAGAAACAGATGCTTGGTGCCAGAGCCATGGGCTCAAGTTCAATGCCAAGAAATGTATAGTTATCCCGTTTGAGAAAAAACATGTACCCATGAATTACCACATAGGTGGCAGTACACTAAACACCGAAAGTGTGATAAGAGACTTAGGGACACAGGTGGACAGTGGTCTCACCTTTGATAACTACATCGCCACAACAGTCAGGAAATCCTTCTATGTGGTACACCTCATCACTAAGGGCTTTTCCTCCAGAAAAAAGGAGATTGTTGTCCCACTGTATTCATCCCTCATTAGACCCATTATAGAATACAACACCCCATTTGGTATGTACCTCTCAAGACACCTGCAACAACTGGAAAGGCCGCAGAAATACCTCACTAAAAGAATCACAGGCCTAAAGCAGATTCCCTATGCTGACCGCCTTAAAAAGCTCCAACTATACTCTGTCACATATCGTCTACTCAGAGGTGATCTCTGCTTAACATACAAGGCCATGTCAAACCCAGAGCTGCTGGACATGCTACACTTAAAGAAATCCCAATCCCTCAGAGCAACACGCTCCAGGGATCTAAACCTTGTCATCACAATAAACAAAACATGCTGGAGGGATAGGTTCCTGACCCAGAGACTCCCCAGACTCTAGAATAGACTGCCCATGCATGTCAAGCAGAGCAGCTCTTTGGCCCTCTTCAAAAGGAACCTTGACGATTGGATGGGAGAAAGGAAATTTACCCCAGGGATCATGTCAGTCGCCCTGCTAGACAGGGGTCCAGGAAGTAAATAGTGTGGGAAGAAATAGCCAGGGAATTGTTATGGCTAGGCTTATATAGGCACAAGGGCCAATAGCCTAGTACCAACATATGAACCTATGAACCTATATTTCCCCAGCAGTGTTTTATAAAACTAGACATGCATAGAGGGATAAAGCGCTGAATATGATGCAGATGGGGTTAAATTAGTAGTTTGAACATCTCACATGCTTGCAGGAGGGGAGGTATGCTTGTCATGGAAGGGAAGAGGGGGAGGAAGAAGGACCACATGCACAAGGAACACAGAGTTACTAGATGTCCCTAGCAGAGCCAAAAGAAAACATCTCAAAGTGCTGACTGAGGGTGTGTGGGGCAGCTTGCCTTTATTAGATCCCTGTGGAAGTGTGGTGTTAGGGCACACACTGGGATAGGGGCAAAGGTAGGAAAACAATCACCCCAGATGTCTTGATCATCATGACAGCTCTGACACTTAACATACTAAGTCTTGGGGAGGTCTGTAGTGGTAGGTAAACCTGACAATCCAGCAGAAGCACTGGGTGCACTAATGGTCAACTACAGGAGATAAAAACAGGAAATATACTATGTAAAACTCTTTATCCAATGAATTAGGTTACCACCTTATTAGTGGTCTGTCCTGTGATTCCTGTGATTATTACATTCTCTGTAATAAAGCTTGCAGTCACAGTAATTATATCATCCTTTAGAACTGCATCAAAATCTGCAATATTAAGTGCTTACAAAACCAGTTTATCACCAGTACTACCCCTGCAATCAGATCCTTATCCAAAATTAATTTAACAATGTTTTTGAAATTCTTCTTAACAGTCTCTTATGTTTTAAAACAGATGATAAATCAATGACTATCTTACAAAGTGGCATTTCTGCTGTGTGGGTGAATTAATGAAAACAATCAGCTTATTTTATTGACCAGATAAACCCAGTGAGCTCAGGTGTCCCTTTTCAGAAGTGACATGGGAGCATTGTCTGGTTAAATGGCTTTCTCAAAGTCACACAGTAGGCTAATGGAGACGGAAGGAATCAAACCATGCATGCTGGACTACATGAAGCAAGTTTGTTAACAGCCCAATGCCTTAAGCCTCTTTGTGAACTGCTAAGCAAGTAAGCCTTTCTTTAAAAGGAAACAAATTTGTCTTTCTGATAACTCAAAAAGCTCTATATTGTGATTAGCTACTACATTAGAGAAATGAATCAAACAAAGCCTCCCATCTTATTGATGGAGTACACAGCTCAAGGAAAAAAAACAGCTCAATCCTATGTGAATAACTGTACCACAGAAGCCACTGCTATAGCTTATCTGAAGTATAAACAAAGGATGCATCTACAGAAGGACAGTGTTTCAAAATTTTCCCACCTTTCTTGTTTCAGCCCATTACACCTCCAAGAAAGTCCTGAAGTCAGTTCCTAAAATTTCAGACCTCAGAATATGATAATTTTCATAAAAGGATTCTGAAAACATGCAACATCTTCTTTTCAGATCTACTTACCCACATTTTTAAACTTCCATTCACTACTGGAGAAGTATGTGCACATTGTAAAACTGCATCCAGTATTCCGTCTTTAGCCCTTCTACCACTCACTCAATATCAGCCTAAAGGCTCATTTCCCAATTCCTCACTCTAGTAAGAACCATTTTACCTTAGCATGCATCATACCACCTATGATGTTATTCAAGGCATTCGCCTTTGGTTTGGAAAGGGTACAGAATGCTGATTTTTTTTTCAGCAAGTTGTGTAGTCAATGCACAACAAAAATTTATTTATTTATTTGTTTATATATTTATTTATTTATTTGGATTTGTTTACTAGAGTAGAGCACTGACTGATTCTGACCAATTTCTGTCTCAGCAAGGGAACCAATTTCAGTGTCAGCCTGGGGACAATTTATAAACAAAAATGAGAAAATTGACAATTTGTTTTTGCAAAAATTGGAAAACTAGAAGTAAGGCAATGGCAGAATCATTTTTATATGTTTATTGATTTTTTTGCTAATTTGTTTACTTATATGTCAAGGGAGGAAGTAGACTCAAGATTGAAAGCATCATGGACTCCCTTTCTGGAAGGTCATAACACAGTAATCTATCTATATTCTTGCTAGGCTGATAGATATAGTAGACTGACTTTTGCCATGAACTACTTAAACATAAGCTCACAAGATAACTGTAGCAGGTTGTTTAGAAGTTTTGTTTATTTCACTGGAACCTTTTCATTTTCATGAATGTTATTCTCATGCAGCAGAGATTCTAAAAAGTGGGATATTATCTACACGTACGTCGATGGTGGAATTACAAAAAAGGGGGATTATCAGTTGCAATTAACAAAGATAGTATAATAATATTAAATCAAGATGTTATGTTATTTCTTGTCACTGCCTTCACTATCAATGTCTCAGAAAGTAAGTTAGAAATGAACCAAGACCAAAAAGTCTGTTAAGGTCAAAGGGCAGGATTCACGAAGGCTTGCACGGAGTGTAAGAGACGTGCAACACTCCATGCAAGCCTCGCGATCCAGGAACAGCCCTAAGCTCCGTGTAAGAGACCAGCTAAAACGTCTCTTACACGGACTGGGCGTGGACATGCTAAATACCTCACTTGCATCCGAAAGGTATGCAAATGAGGTATATTAGCGATCCACGAAGCAGAAACCAGTCCGTGTAGGAGACGTTTTAGCTGCAGAAATGTACTCAGCTGACAACTGAGTACATTTCTGCAAATTCCACAACGGAGCGATGTCAGCTCCAAATAAAGGTTGCATATGACTCAGGCAGCATGCCAATGGCCAAATATGTGGCCATTGGCAAGATAACCCGATGCAAAAATATTAAAAATATAATTTTTTTTTTAAACCCAGCGCAGCCCCGCGCAAACGGGCTGCGCTGTATAAAACCATAAAAAAGAAGGTTATAAACCCACAAATGTGGGTTTCATGCAATACATGGAATGACAATGCAGGGACCAGCAGACCAAAACCAACATGGCCACCGTGTAGTGGTTGCTAAGGGGGGAAGCTGAGTCTAAGACATGTAACTAAGCATTAGTAGGCAATCTCATGTAAATGAGGGTTCGGATACTGAATCTCACAGTCACATACCAAATGAGCACAGTCTGAGTAGTGTAAGAGATACAAAAGGGGAGGAATAGAGTAGGAGATAGGTGACATCACAGGGGAATGGTAGAAAGAAATGCAGTTCATTGGAGGCCAGTGTAACATGACAGATGACAGGCACAGATCATGGAAAGAGGTGTGCCACTAGATAAGTCATGGAAAGTCAAGAAATGGAAGGTGTACACTGTTACCTACACCAAAGTTTCTTGCTGGCGTGCATGCGCGTGTGCATGCCATGAAGCGAGTAGGACAGTGTGTGCGTGTAAGGCAGTGTGAGCATGTGGGAGCGTGTTGGGAGATGTTTAACACTGTTTGCGCGGGTGTGCACGCGTGTAAGGCAGGCTGAGTATGTTGGAGGCTGTTGGCAGGCGTGTAACAGTGTTTGCGCAGGAGTACGCATGTTTAAACCCGAATAAGTAGATTCTGAACCGTGTAAGCACGTGTGCGCGCGTGTAAGCCACTGTGAGCGTGTTTCAGATAGTATGCACGTTGCTCCCCCCTGAGGAAACAGAGAGGAAAAAGGAAGCAACAGAATTAATAGGAAGCTAGCAGGGATAACTGCTGAAGCTAGCAGGTGAAAATAATTAGAAGCAGGCAATTACACAGGCAGAATAGTAGCCCAGCCCAGCACTTAAAACTCTGCAAACAGTAGTGCAGGATGTTTCCATTAAGAGACACTGCAAGACAGGAGTAAGCTAATAGAAGTGAAAACTGAAAAAGCTTCACTCAGAGCAGAAATGTTAGGGGCTGCCATAGCTGTCATAATGAGACATAGGCGACTTGCTGAGGGTGGTGACAATGCAGATGGTGCCAGACAACCCACAGTGAGGAGACGGAGAAGAGTGTACAGGCCCAGGGTCACCTACCACGGGTTACATGAGCTGGAGATAGTAGAGCTATAGAGTGGACAGAGAGCTCCTGCAGCAAATTGTTGAGCTGTGCAGGCCACGCCTCACACACAGAACCAACAGAGGGGAACCCATCCCAGTGGAAACCAAGGTATGTGTTGGCCTAAGAATACTAGCAACAGGTACCTTCCAGAGACCAACTGGCGATATGATGGGGATATCACAGGCATCAGCCTCCAGGGTACTACACCAGTTCCTGGATGCCATGTCAGCACATGTCGGTGATCATGTATATTTCCCCAATGCCCGTGAGGTATTGGCCAGCAATATGCGTCTCTTCCAGCAAATAGCGGAATACCCTGAGGTACTGGGTGCAATAGACTGCACGCACATACGCATCAAAGCACCAGCCGGTGAGCGGGTAGGGCCTACATTAACCGCAAGGGCTTCCTCCATCAACTGCCAGGTCGTGTGTGATGCCCAGGGCATAATAATGAATGTGTGTGCTGGCTGCCCTGGGAGTTATCACGATTCCCACATCTGGCATTTGACACAGCTGTACCAGACATTTGCCAATGGGGACATCCCACACGGACACCTAGTGGGGATGCAGGTTATGCACTGGAGCCATGGCTGATGACACCCATCAGAAACGCACACACACCTGAACAGGAACGCCATAATGAGGCACACGCACAAACACGTAATGTAATAGAGCATGTGTTTGGGCTGCTCAAGTCACGGTTCCGGTGTCTGGACACATCTGGTGGAGCCTTGCAGTACACACCAACTACATGTACCCAAATTGTCATGGTATGTGCTATGCTACATAATATGATCTTGCAAAACAGCTGCAGCAGGACCAGCATAGGGCCGGGCCAAACAGCCCCCCACCATTGCCAAGGCCATCACAGGCAGAGCATGACTCGGAGGAGGAACAACCTGAGCCTGCCCCAGTAGGCAGAAGGAGGCATGCCCAGTATGCCCTGGCCTTGGCAAAGAGGCAACGCATAGCACATACACTGGCTCAGTAGGAACCCTGGGAATGATACCCCTCTCTGACTCACTCATATAGTAACAGGGATGCCTAACATGACACAACCTGCTCTCAAACATGTACAGGGAGTGTAGTATGTGCATCCGACAGAGGCAGCCCTGCAGCACCACCTGAGGCATGATTGCCATGTGTTAAGCAATGTAACACCATCTAGTATATGCAAACATGAAGACCCTGCCTAACATCTCACCCTCACCAAGCATGATGCCACACTATGAAGACAAGAAGATCAAGTACAATAATTGGCTGAAGTAATGCAGTCAGTCAAAGGGGAGCCAATGTGTTACAGGCTGGGAAGATATGCGGAGTTTGACATGATGCACCACCTGCTAGGTGGTGTGCACCTATCATGCCATGCCCCATGGATACTGGCAAAGGCTGTCAGTACCCACAGCATGCCCTGAATAGGTAAGTCTCAAAACACAAACCCAACCTCATAGGTTCTACAAGGGATAGGAACCTAGATGTAATACTACCCCATGACAGATGTATAAACAGCAAGATGTGTGCAGTGTAAATGCACACAGTAAGGAGAATGTAGATACCAGTCCTGTAATAGAGAACTGGGCAAGGCTCACATCAGCACCCTAACACTACCAGGTCACACCTCATACTGTGCTGTACAGCCGCAAAACATGGAACAAGCTACAAAAGGAGGGTGACTAGCAAGAAATGGCAAGGATAACCACACCCCATGTTGGTACCACAACAAGAAGCAGCATGGAATATCCATGGTCAAATACCAATGGCTAAAACTGCCTCGCAGTATATAGCCTGCTGCAGACCACTGTCCTAATACCAGGAACAGCACCTGGCCTATGTCGGAATACATGAATATATCAAGCCCCCCAAACCACATTATATTGCTCGACTGAAAATACCCAGACATACACCGGTAGCATTGTACTAGCACCAACACAGTAGGAGAAAATTACCCAGATTCCATAAACCAAAATGCCCAGGAACAATGTACTACTCCCACAAGAGGGGTAAGCATACTGGATGTGATAATCAGCAACATGTGTACTGGATGGCAAGATGAGAAGTGTACCCCTCACTGGTAAGACCAGACCATAGAGTAATCACACTGGATATACACACCCTGACCCCAGTCCCTGGCCAGAATACCACAGTGAAAAACATGTGTAAAGTATAGGTTGCAGCCCTCAAAACCGATGTTGAATCCACAAAAGGCCCTGTGCAAGTGCAGAATATGGGACACACCACAGAACATGTTATACAGGCATTCCATGAACACAGCCAGGAATGCTTGGAGTATGCAATCACAAATAACAACAACACACAATGCCATACACGCAGGCATCTGGCATGCTGGCCTCCAGCCATTACCAAACCATGCAAGAGAATGAGGAAGTTACCACATGATAGAGCAAACATAAAAGGGAAGTAATCACTGACCAGTAGTATGGCAACAACATATGTCCACACATACAATCCACTAAGTCCAGCCACAACAAGTATAATCTATGAATCCAGAGGCAATGTGACGCCAGTACCAAGTACACAGACAACCACAACACCCCCCAATAAATACAAACATATGTGATAGATGCATCCATGTATCCAAACCAGAGGTTGAGCTCCAACAACTCAGTACTGTCAACACTAGTCAGGAGGAGAAGGTAACCACATACACCACAAACCCAGTCCCACATAGACCTACCACAACTGTAAACCAAACACATAAACACAGACAAATATTCCTGGAGGCCTTAATTACAAACACACCACACCAACAGAAGCCTCCAAAGTAGATCACAAGCAACCACAACCTTCAAACATAGCACATGCAATGAATAGTACGCAAAGCTGGTGTGCCAAACAGTCACAGGCCTGAAGGAGAAACAACATGCCTGATACAGTCGTAATAGGTGTCTGTATAGGCAGACACACAGCTGTCCCACTCACCAGACTGAACAAGGGAAAGGGTAGAGTAAGCTGCTTGTAGGTTGCCACAAAATGCCACTTAACACAAGTACGCAGGTCACCCCAAAGCAAGCAGAAATATGATGCACTCAATGTCCATGCTGGTGTGAATTACCTGAGATGTACCTCCCTGGTCAACATCAAATGAGACATGGATGGTCCCTCCGAGTATGTACCCCAGGGCGGATGACACTGGCTGTGTGCAGCATCCAACCCTCACCAAGAATGATGCCACAGTACAAACACAGAATGCTCATGTTTAACAGCTGGCACAGTTACAGCTGTCAGTCCAAGAGGGTGTAATGTGTGTCTGCTTGAGATGTCAAGCATGACAAGCCATGCTGCTGTTACAGGGATGGCTGTCAGCTGTTACCCGTGTGCCTGGATACTGGATAAGGCCTTTGCGCCTCCATAGAGCTGTATGTAGGCAAGGACCACCCTAGAAAACATAAGTGGTAGGAAACATAAGGGTAATGCTGACCAATGCCAGATGTGTAAACTGCAATATGCATGCCCCTGAGGCACTTCCCATTATGGAGAACATTGATGCCTGTCCAGTGACAGAAGCCTGCTGCAGGCCTAGTGATAGCACACCAGCACTACTAGGTTATACCACATACCATGTGTTATGGCCCCAACACCTGCACCAAGACATCAAAGGAGGGGAGTATCCATATGCAGCACAGACACCCATATAGCCAGGTAACTGACAATGCACAAAGCAGCGGACACCACCCATGTGCACATAACTGTAGTCAAAACTGCTGTACAGTCTGTAGCATGCGACAGACCACACTCTCACACACAAGAACCCCACCCAGACATCCGAAGACACTGGACAGTATGAATGTCCCACCAAATACCAGACAAGGTACACAAAGTACCACATAGGTGTCAAACCATTATGTATGCAAGGAGTCATCAGGGACCTAGGGACACAGGTCGACATTAATCTGTCATGTGACAGCCACAATGCCAATGTGGCTATGAAGACTGTTGATACTGGACACCGTATCATGAAAGGATTCACATCAACATCAACAGAGGTCACTGTGCCGCTGTACTGTTCCCTTATCAGACCCATAATCTAGTACAATGACTCATATGGGATGTACCATACGTGACACCTGCAGCGGTTCGAAGACCTCATAGTTACCCCACCAACAGGATAAAGGGTGTGAAATATATGTCATATGCTGCCTGGCTGTAGACACCCCAGCTGACTGCAGTCACACACTGCCTACACAGAGGCATTGTATGTCTGTTGTACCAGGCCATGTCCAACACAGGAGTAATGGACATGCTACACCACAGGAAATCAAAGCCATTGGAGCTGTGAGAGTCACAGATGTCAACCTCAACACATAATGAAATAAGATGTGCTGGAGGGACAGATACATAACCCATAGGCTCCCCACACCCAGAAACAGGATCCCAATCCATGGTAGGCAGAGCCCCTCACTGACACCCCTCAACAGGAATATTGCCAAGTGGATGGATGACCGTACATGTATACTGGGGTCCCCACTGTGTCACGACCAGACAGAGGCACAGTGAAGAACCTCATAAATGGCCATAATTGAACATAGCAAGGGGTGGCGAAAGACACACACACTCTAGCTAGGCTTACTAATGGCCTAGGGTGTCTAGCCTACTATGAACCCATGAACCTATGAAGATACAAAACGTACAGGACACTAAGGATAATCACAAGGCTTACCCAACTGATGGTAGGAACCATGTTGGGCATCCACAGATATGCTCCGAATCACACAGATATTACAAACAACATACCAAACACACACACATATTGCTAACATACAACCTGTCAGGTGCAGTGCAAACACGCCCCGAGTGCAAAATACCTATCCCAGCAGATGGTCCCCTGACATTGCAGATGCTGAGGTAACAGCCATCATCTGCAAAGCAGAACACACAGCAGCAAAGGTATGTGATGGTGTCCTGTGCTGAGGCCAACATGGACCCCAAGAGTAATGGAATGCAAAATCACACTACTGGCCAATGTCAGCCTTACCACAGGATATGTACCCAAAGAGCAGTGTACAACAACAGTGGTCCATCACAACAAAGGTGTTGCCTGAATGGATACTCCAAACTACCACCCCAGGATCCTGACAAGCTTGTTCTGCACAGCTATGGAAAGGATCAGTATGTACCGCAGACAGAAGGCTAATGTGGACCTACTGATACTGGACCCTACACACTGTGGCTGTTGTAACTGCAGAACCGCCCCGTAAACATGTCTGACCCATTTGAAGCAGTCATTAAGGTCATTGATGAGGGCTATGTGGTCCACACAGCGTAGCTGGACCGTGCACATGCTTCTAGACAATACCGTATGTGTTCAGTATGGATATGTTCACCAGCTTAAATATACACCCCTATGTCAGTAGAGGGGTTGCAAAGCAGACCAAGGACAGAACTGACATGGTCAGACATGCCGCATCCATGTCAGACTACAAAGCGGATATGAGTGGCATCCCACAAGGCCTGGTCTTGGCCCCCCACCCCCGTTCTGTATACATGTCCCATAGGTATAGGCCAACATGGAAGGACTGTGACTGAGCATGTATGCAGAGGAGTACAAACAGCCCACCATATCCGACCCCCAGCTGACACAAGCAACCCACAAAAGGGCCACCTACAAACAGACAACTGTAGCCATAGCCATGTCAGCAAGCTAATCGCAGAACTGTGTATAGACAACCACCGTGGATATACAGTAAGTGCCCACAAATTACCACACAGGTGTTAACCCATGAGGTACCTAACATGTAATGTGAGACCTGGGTACAAAAGGTGATAAATATCCTGCACTGGACAAACATGTGTCTGTAGTGTTCGCAGAAACATGTACCATATACCCACCCAAACATGAAGGCTGGCAGATGTAGATAAGGGGAACTCACTCTGGCTCTGCAGCCATCCTCCATCAGCATCACAACTGACTACAATAGCCCCTGTGGGATATACCACAGCAGACACCTCCATCAACTGTAAAGTCCACAACAGTACCCCACCAGGGGTAGCAAAGAGCATGAACAGATGCCATGTGTTGCCTGAGTAAACAAACTGCAGCCCCACACACCGCCATCCTTCCCAGCTACAGGAAAGCTGTGCCTGATGTATGAAGCCATGTCCAACCTGGAATGAATGAACATGTTGCACCTTGTACAATCTGAATGGCAGTGAGCTATGCACATGAGAGACCTGAACCCCAGCACTGACATACATAGGACAAGCTGTACAGAATGATCCATAACACAGAAGGCACCCCACACTTCAGTAAACTCCTGGTACAGGTCAGCCAGAGTGCCACATATCGACACCCCTCAAGAGGCATCCTGATGAGTGTATGGGAGATGGTAGGCTACCCTGGGTATCACTGTTATGTCAGAGGTAGACAGAGGCACAGTATACCAACCATGACATATGTAATGGCAAACTCCAGTTACAATGTGTGTCGAAGGACAAACACACCCTGTGACTACCATCAGAAATGGCCTACGGAACATCGCTAGTGTTTGCCAATGTCCACCCATGTTGTGGAATACACTAGCAATGTTGGACGAGCCTGGTGTAGGTAGTCCATATCTGAACATATTGCAACATGGTCATATGTGCACAACTGGCCCCTACACAGTCTGTTGTGCTCACTATGAAGATGTCAAGCAGTGATAGGACTAAAGCCCAGGATACTGTCCACCACAGTGAAAGTACCGAACCAGTACACTATACGGTACTACAGTGTTAGGTCATTATGAAAGTATGTTGAGAACTGTCTGCAAAGTATCCCATGCAATTCCTGCAGGCACAGTATAATCCCTGTTGTGGCAGACACGAAGCAGTTGGCCAGTTAGTACACAACATGACACCCAACACACAATCATAAACGTGCGATAATGTCGAAGGTCACACACACCCAAATATGTGGTGGACTTCAGAGTGCAACATATGGAAAGCTCACACTGGGCATGCTCGCACACTTTGATAAATGAGGCATATGTCAGACAACATGCCATGGAAAGGCTGAACTGGGCATGCTCACACACTTAGGCCATATCTCCATGTAGCAGTTGGCCACACATATCTGGTATTTGTACGTGTCAGTCCAGGAACCAACCACAACACAGCAATCAGCCCAGTGCACACAGTAAATGACCACAGAGACATAAGTGATATAGTGGATCGCCATCATATGCAAACATCTGCCACAGATACACAAGTTGGTCATAGGAACAGGGAATGCTATGGCAATAAAGACCTGCAAACAGTAGAACAGCACAACAAATATTGTGCATCCGACAATTGAACATATGGGTGTAGAGGTCAATACTAGGCTTCTTGCCCCAGGGAATGACAGCTCAGCCAGAGTGTGCTTGGCATCTGCATCCCCAGGATAGTAGGCTACCGTGCCACTGTAAAGTAGGTCACAGAAGGCAACATGTGAGGCTAGTGAGCTGTGCCTCTGTCAAGCAGGGGCACCGTGGAGGTCTCAGGGATTGAATGTGCTAAGCCACAGCCATGTTGTCGGTGTGTGCTGTGAGAGGGTTGCTGAGGATCTCTGACAGTAGGTGTCCGTCAATAACAGACTGAGGGGAGCCCTATCTGCATTCTCTGGACGATTCCACTGTCAACACTGTGTTGTAATGAGTATGTGTGAATGAAGTGCCATGCTGGAACTGTCCACAGATGTCCTCCCTCTGTGGGCTACAGCTCTGCAATGTATTAGGTCACTCTGTCTGTTGAACGGCGCATATATGGCCGGTGTACAGCTGACAGGTGTCTTGTTGTGGAGCAGTCATGGGTATATGTGGGATAGCATGACCAATGCAAACTGTACACATGCTCATAGGATGCAATTGTCAAGGATTATGCTGAGTGGCCAGTATAGTCCTCCAGCATGGGTCCTCTGAAGTCATCCACCCCAGTCTACACAAGTGTAGAGTCTGCTTGTGCTAAACACAGTTTGTGTGCAGTGACAACCTTGCCTGGGGTGGAGATGAGATATGGATGTCCAGGGAAAGGTGGGTATGGTCAGATATCAACAATGGTGGTCTACCTCTGGTGTGGAACAGTGAGTACCCACGTTGCAGATGGACAGGTGCAATATGTATTCACCCATGTGGCTGTGGTGTGTGGTTCTGCCATAGCACATGGACCCACAAATTGTAGTGGCTGTAGGGTAAAGTGGTAGAGGCCTGAGTAGTTCTCACACACAATATGCCTGTACCTGATGTTAACAACTGGAATGGTGTATGTGAATACCTGCATATCCTGGCACTGTTCCCAGGAAGCTAAGTGTGTGTCCTGGATGTGGGTGTGGTGTTCTGGACTGGTTGTGTTGTGTGTTACAGGTCCTGTGGTCCCAAAGCATGGTATAGAACATAACCTGCCAGTGCGATGTGCATATCTGACCCTGACGTAGGTGGCTGCAAATGCATATATATGCTATCCCCCACCTGACAGGTAGTACTACATCTACATACCTCTGTAGAAATAAAGATGTCAGCACCCTAGAAATACTACAGGTGCAGAACAGATGCCCAGTAATTCAGATAGTGCGCTCTGCTAATGCATCTCCCTCAAGTGTCATAATATAGTTAGGTAGGGGTTTGAATCCTGCAAATGCTCAGTGTGTGTGTGTGTGTGTGTGTGTGTGTGTGTGTGTGTGTGTGAAAGGCTGTGAGAGGGAAATGTCCCTTTGGCAACTGGGAAAACACACTACAGGATGCACATTCCCTTTCTAAACACAGATGATGTCAGCACCCTATAAGTACAGCAGGAGAAAGGAAGTCTCCCAGTAATGCGAATAGCGTGCTCTGCTAATGCGTCCGTCTCGAGTGTCATAACATAGTTAGGTAGTGGTTTGAATCCTGCAAATGGCAAGTGTGTGTGTTTGGATGAGGGGGGTTAGTGTGTGTGTGCAAATATGTGTGAGGGAAATGTCCCTTTTGGCAACTGGGAGAACACACTACAGGATGCACACTCCCTTTCTAAACACAGATGATGTCAGCACCCTATAAGTACAGCAGGAGAAGGGAAGCCTCCCAGTAATGCGAATAGCGCACTCTGCTAATGCATCCGTCTCGAGTGTCATAACATAGTTAGGTAGTGGTTTGAATCCTGCAAATGGCAAGTGTGTGTGTTTGGATGAGGGGGGTTAGTGTGTGTGTGCAAATATGTGTGAGGGAAATGTCCCTTTTGGCAACTGGGAGAACACACTACAGGATGCACACTCCCCTTTCTAAACACAGATGATGTCAGCACCCTATAAGTACAGCAGGAGAAGGGAAGCCTCCCAGTAATGCGAATAGCGCGCTCTGCTAATGCGTCCGTCTCGAGTGTCATAACATAGTTAGGTAGTGGTTTGAATCCTGCAAATGGCAAGTGTGTGTGTTTGGATGAGGGGGGTTAGTGTGTGTGTGCAAATATGTGTGAGGGAAATGTCCCTTTGGCAACTGGGAGAACACACTACAGGATACACACTCCCCTTCCTAAACATAGATGATGTCAGCACCCTATAAGTACAGCAGGAGAAGGAAAGCCTCCCAGTAATGTGAATAGCGTGCTCTGCTAATGCGTCCGTCTCGAGTGTCATAACATAGTTAGGTAGTGGTTTGAATCCTGCAAATGGCAAGTGTGTGTGTTTGGATGAGGGGGGTTACTGTGTGTGTGCAAATTTGTGTGAGGGAAATGTTTTGGCAACTGGGAGAACACACTACAGGATGCACACTCCCCTTTCTAAACACAGATGATGTCAGCACCCTATAAGTACAGCAGGAGAAGAGAAGCCTCCCAGTAATGTGAATAGCGCACTCTGCTAATGCGTTTCTCCCGAGTATCGTAATGTAGTTAGGTAGGAGTTTGAAACCTGTAAATGGCATGTGTGTGTGTTTGGATGTGGGGAGTTTGTGTGTGTGCATTTCCGTATGAAAAACATGTTAGTTTTGGCAATCAGGAGATCACACTACCTGATGCACATTACCCTTTCAAAATACTGATGTTGTCAGCACCCTATAAGTATAGCCAGAGAAGAGGAACTATCTAGTAAACCGAATAGTGCGCTTTGCTAATGCGTCTCTCTCACGTGTCATGACTTAGTTAGGTAGGGGAATGAATCCTGCAAATGGCAAGTGTGCATGTGTGTGGGGGTAGTAGGGTGTGTGTAAATGCAAGTGTGAGCGAACAGATCCTTTTGGCAAATACTACAATACACCAGATGCTGCATACTCCCCCAGTAAACACAGGGGATGTCACCACACTATCAGCACAGCCAAACAGGGCTAGTTGGCTAGTAATGCCAATAGTGTGCTCTGCTACTGTGTCTATTACCATTGTCAGAGTACAGATAGGTATGTTTTGGTAACCCACAACTGTCACGTGTGGTTGTGTCACACAGTATGACCTTGTGTGGGTGTTTGTACATAACAATGCATGCCATTGCCTAAACCAGCAATGGCATTGCACACATGATGTATGTGTGTGACACATACACATAAATACCTGTGACCTGCAGTAGTTACCATGTCTGACACATGCTTCGAGTGGATAAATGGTATTTGCAATGTATACCAATATGACTGTGTCTTACTGTGCAGGGTCCGCACGTGGTATGTCTCTATACAGTGTGGGTGTCTATGGTGAAAGACCTACAGCAGGGGATACACATCTGGTCTGGGCCATATAGTGTACATGTAGTCGATGTACAGGTGCTGCATGTTCCCACCTGTTGTGGTAGTGGTAACATGTCATTCCACTGCAATTCGGTGACCACATGCTGTGAACCCTTCAACTAGTGTGTTGTAGCTACAGTAATGCTCACACACAATGTTTGGCTGGATGCAGTCCGGCCATATAAACACAGTTCTTGAGACTGTCATATTGCCAGTGTTGTTATGGAGGATAGGTGGTCTTCCTGTGTATGGGAGGGTTGTGTGTGCCAGGCTATGAACCAGATGGCAGTCCGACACACTGTTAGCTGCACATGAGTAGGCCCTGATGGTTTGTGCTGTGCCAACAACCTGGAGGTGTGTGTATCTGTGTTACCTTGGGATACCACCCCTATCCATGTGTGTTACATGTGTAGGGGACGACAGGCATGGTATGGGGCATAACCTGTCAGTGATGGGTAACACCTGTGAGCCATGAATCATGAATCTGGTACTGCACAGACATTGCAGTTCACCGTGCTGAGGGCAGTGTCTGGTGCATGCATCTTCCGGTGTACACTGCTGTTGTTGTGTAGCAGCACTGTTAGTGTCCTAACCTGTGTGATACCCACGGAGGTCGCTATGTAAACCATGTCCTGCAGCATAAGGCAGTATGTGTGTACCAAGGAGCTTTGCCATTATACATCGGGCCATGGGTGTCACGTGCAAGATGACCCTTGCACATCATTGTGGCTTCCTAGCATGTAAGCACACGTTGACAGCCAGTGGATACCCTATGAATGACAGTGGAGACTGAGCATAATGTAGACATACAACACCCTTCCCACATATAGTGGTAGAATACCTGGTGAGGGTATGTTGGCAACCAACATCAGGCTCATACTGGCCTGTGCCACATGCTGAGAGATCCATTCTATGTTCCCTATCATGTAGTCCAGGGAGGTATGTCTCAGGCAGCCATACTGGCATGGTCAATGAGTGAGTCATATCTGTCCATGCCTCTGACTGACCTGTATGCATGTGTGCTGTGGTGGACCATAGTGCCCCTGAGGCATATCACTGTGACCTTCACCAGATACAGCCTGTTGAGCAGGACCCCAGTGCAGCACACAAGACAGGTACCTGACACGCCTGTAGCAGGTGTGTTGTGTAGCCCTACAGGCTGTGAGTGTGTGGCACAGGGGATGTGCGTGCCATGTGTGGCATGTGCTCTGTTCCGACGGAACATATGCCTGTGTGCCAGCTGCGGAGGTGTGTGATGCCCAGGCAGGCTGCTATTCTGAGTCCCCACGTATGCCCCAGTGTGTTCAGCATGCTGTCAGTGCGTGTCAATGTCTGACTTGTATTGTAGTCACTGTAATATATTTTATTGATTTATTTATTTATCCTACATTTGTTGACTGGGATAGTCCGACTGGATGCATGTCCATTTCAGGGAGGCCCGTGGAGACAAGCTACGAGGGTAGCAGATACAGCATTACATAATACTAGCATTACATATTACAAACAGATTATTTACAGAGATTACATAAGTAAGCAAGTCAAACATGTTCCACAGGTTAATGTTAGTCCTGAGCACAAGTCAGGATTAAATTAAAATTACACAGTAAAGTGGTTCACAGATTTTACACATTCGAGTTAGCCAGGCTTGATACATTGACATAGCCAGTTAAGTGACAAATGTTGTTTGAGTCTACTGTTAAATTGACCTAAGGTGGACAGTAGGGTAATATCAGCTGGAAGTGAGTTCCAGGATCTACTTACAGGGTTTGCAAAGAGAGAATCACCGGCTGTGTTATTAAACCTGCTAGTCTGAAGTAGTAATTTGTTAGAGGATCGAAGCGGTCTAGGATTGTTATAGGGGTGATAATATTTGAAGTGCAGGAGTATTGTCTGGATTATAGAGGATTTTATAGGCCATAATCAGTTGGTTATACTGTATTAGGCTGGGTATTGCAAGCCAACCAAGCTAATTTAGATTGATGCAATGATGTGTCCTAAAAGGCAGCCCAGTGGCAAACCTGGCAATGTGGTTGTAGCAAATTGAGTGTTTGTTAAGGACAGTCTTGTTCATATTCGAGAGTAGAGGGATGCATACAGAAGGGTTGAAACAAGGTGTGAGCGAGCTATGGCACCTTTAGCTGGAGGGGCTAGGAAGGCTTTAATTCTGTAAAGTGACCCTAGTTTTCTATTGATGGCTTTGATAATCTGGTTAACATGTAGGTCACATTTGAGATTATTGTCTATGATGACACCTAATAGTTTCGAGATGGGTCAGGGAGATTATTGTGCCATCAGTTGATGTTATGGTAACGGTGAAAGTGGTAGACCTACGTGTTGGTGAAATAACAGCAGTTTAGTTTATTTGGGATTTAGGATCAGACGATGTTCAGAAAGCCAGTTTTCTATTGTATTAAAGGTGGTCTGGGTAGCTGACCATAACTCTACTGGAGATGTGGCTGAGCAGATCAGAGTAGAGTCTTCAGCATATTGGATACAGCTGACTTTTGGGATGACAGTATAAAGGTCGTTAATGAAGATGGAGAACAGCAAGGGCCCTAGTATAGAGCCTTGTGGTACTCTGAGGGTGTTAGGTAGAAGGTTAGAGAGTTTGTTCTGCCAGAGGCCAGCCTGCTGTCGACCATGCAGGTAGGATTGAAACCATTGGAAGGCTCCAGTATCTAGACAGTGTTTGCAGGGTGTGGAGTACAAGTTGGTGATCAACCATATCGTATGCCTTGGAAAGATCCAAAAGAGGGCTGAGGATATATAATTAGTGTTGCAAGTATGGTTTATGGTGTTAGTAAAGGCTAGGAGGCCTGAAGTAGTGCTGTGATGAGGACGTAAGCCATGCTGAGTGTCTGCCATAATGCGATTTTGGATTAGGTGGTGCATGAATTGTCTATGACGAAAGTTTCCATAATCTTTGCAAGTGGAGAGAGTATAGCTATTGGCCTATAATTGGAGAATTCAGTAGAGCTGCCTCCTTTGTGAAGTGGGATTACATATGACATTTTCCAGATGGTGGGAAAGTTAGATTCTACCATGGTTCCTTTGATTACCTTTGAGACGGGTAAGCAATAGCATCATCTGGTTTTGATAGGTACTCGGCAGGGAGTTGATTGGCAGAAAGTGTAGTGGGTTTCACTGTTTCAATCAAGGTATGGAGAAGTGAAGTGGCGACTGGTTGGCAGCTGAACGCAAGTAGTTTTCTAGGGGTGCTACTTTCAGGACCAGGGAGCTAGGAGGTAGATGGCTAGCTAGGGCCTGAAATGTCTCAGTAAAGAACTGGTCAAAACTATCAGGAACATCTTCAGGGGTATTATCAATAGTAGCAGCAGGGATTGGGGTTGACGTTTGTCCAGGATGTAGTATATATGACATGCCACCTGACAGGGTATGGCATTACTGGGTTCAGAGAGACCAGTCCCCAGATTGGCTGTGTGGTGGCATCCCACACATGTGTTGTACGTTCCTGGCCAAGGGTGATGGCTGACTGCATACATGTGGCAGCTGTGACATTGACACATGACTCACATAAACCACAACTGGACCATAGAGGCGATTCACAGGTTACCTTTGCACATGCTACCCTAGTAGTGTGATTGCCATGGTGAGTACCAACACATAGGGCCAATGGGGAACAACATACTGAAGGTGTGTATGTGTGGGTGTACCGCTACTGTTTCATAGCACTGACATATATGACTGCACACATGGGTAAATGCCAGGTAAGACGTGTGCAATGTGTCACAGGCAACGTACATGCGTACAGGACAGACAGTGACGTTCTGTCATGTGTAAAGTTGACATACGTATCGTACGCTATGCAGATGTCACTAGAAGTCTACAGAAGCACTGTAACTCTGCATTGCAGGTGTAAGCAGT
This sequence comes from Protopterus annectens, assembly GCF_019279795.1. Taxonomy (NCBI): domain Eukaryota; kingdom Metazoa; phylum Chordata; order Ceratodontiformes; family Protopteridae; genus Protopterus; species Protopterus annectens. The sequence continues at coordinate 530,091,209 of NC_056735.1, read as the reverse complement.
GTTCCAGGGAACCCCAAGCGAACATGCATGCAAACAAAGCTACAGTAAACAGGGCTGGAAGTAGTGCATTATACAACAAAGAAGGGGTAACAATAACAGTAAGTAACAATGCAAATATGTAGGCACTATCAACATGTACCCAGGAATACGCAGCGCAGATGCCCATGGTAGAACTGATATTATGTCATACTTATTTGTGATTTGGATTACATTGGTACTGCACACATATCTACATGCGCCAACATCCACATGGCATAGTCGTTGTGGGCAACTTGACACCATTACTGTACATGTCCACCATTGCATATCACTACTTGCGTTAGCTTTCCCCTGTGCTACCCATGTATGCGGCTATCTGTTGACAACCTTACCACCGGCATGCAATTATGTGCAGCTGTTATACTTTGGTATGTACTATGGGTGCAGATAACAATTCAGGACATTCATACAGTTACTGCAGCAGGCATGCTGGGATAAACACACAGTCATAGCAGCACACTGTACTGTTACCAACATGATACTACTAATACACTTCTATGTAGTCACCCTGTGCATCAGCAACGTGTTTACCTGTTCCCGCAATGATGTTGGAGATTGCAGGAGGTGGCACAGTGTCATCATATGCACAGGGTGTGGATTAGGTATGCCTGAGTCAGCCACTGATACCACCAATTGACATGTGTGTGTATGTGTGTTGGTGAGGGGCAGCAGTACAGGGTGGGGCAGTGTTGGTGCAGTGTGTGCGTGTATGTGGTTGCCCTAGGTGTTAACATTTCGCATGTGTGTATGCACGCACACAGTTCCACCTCATGGCTGCCATATACAGGGGTTTGTGGACAGCCACAGACTGCACCTGGCAGGCCATACAGATCAGTGTCTGTGTGCACGGACACGGTACCTGTGCCTGGCAGGGGTGCTACGGACCGTATCCAGTACAAAGCCAGACTGGGTACTGTCATCAGAAGCAGGAGTGTGTTGACTGGACACAAGTCCCTGTTGGGACTGTCCAGAGCCACGTACACGTGGTCTCCTGGGGCGTTCCGATGACAGCACAGACCCAGCATTGCTGGGGCTGCTGCTGGCACTATGGGGGCATGCGCGAGCCTGTTGTCATCCACGCCGACTGCCAGCTGCTGCTGCTGCCGGCATACGGCCACGCCGATGCAAACGCCCACCATTGCCCTGGCTCATGGACATCTGGTTGTGGAACTGCTGTAATATGTCCCCACAACGTCTGTCTATGACATCGGTGAAGTTACGGATAGCATCCGCAATGTCACGCATACTGTCTGTCATGGCTGTGCGACATGCTCTCAGCTCCCTCAGACCCTGTCTGGTGTACCTTTCCATACGTGACTGTGCCTGCATGACAGTCCGAAACATAGCTGAGGTTGACAGACCTCTTTGGGCACGTCGGCCAGAGGCAGTACGCCCACGGATGCTCCCACGAGAACCCATGGGCAACTGTCTGTGTGGTACCATCGGAGGACCCTGCCCATGGCTGCTGTGTGGGGATGCATGTGCCACAGGTACCACATTACCCTGGTCTATGCCCGCTGTATCCTGTCCATCACCTAGGGACAATGGTGACAAAGGATGTACAGGCAGGATGACTGTGCGCAATGATGGGGTTGACAGCTGTGTACTGTCAATTGGCTGACCAATGGCAGACCCTGACACACCTTCCTGTACCATTACACAAATATCATCATTACCAGTAGCCGTGGCACAGGATTCAGGTTCCCTGCTGCAGGTCACCAGAGCAGCCCCAGAACCTGTGGGAGGAAGACAGGAAACACAGTTTACAGTCTCCAGACATTGTTACCAGTGATGCACTTATACACACATGCACACATGGACACATGCACACATGCACACATGGACACAGGCACACATGCAGACATGCACACGTGGACACATGCACACAGGCACACATGCACACATGCACACAGGCACACATGCACACATGCACACATGCACACGTGGACACATGCACACGTGGACACATGCACACATGCACACGTGGACACATGCACACATGGACACATGCACACGTGGTCACATGCACACATGGGCACATGCACACATGCACACATGCACACGTGGTCACATGCACACATGCACACATGCACACATGCACACGTGGACACAGGCACACATGCACACGTGGACACAGGCACACATGCACAGATGCACACGTGGACACAGGCACACCTGCACACATGCACACATGCACACATGGGCACAGGCACACCTGCACACATGCACACATGCACACCCCGCAGTATACACACAGAGCACTACTGAGTTACACTACTGTTACTAGCATTATCAGGACTATTATAGGTTATGTTAAACACACTCACCAGCATGGATGGCCTGCCTTGCTGTAACCCTGGAGGGACCTGCAGAAATGATGAGATTAATGTCAGTGGGCACAACTGTGCCATTGATATTGCATATGATACAGTGTACAGAACAGTCAAGTGTACATATGGCATATTACCTGCACGCTCCATGTCGTGCTGCTGTGTGGAACCAGCCTCCATCATAATGCAGGTGTACTGCTGTTGGTGTTCCGGGCTGGAGCCACAACACTTAGGAGTAGCCCCTCCAGTCTGGTGAGGGGGGGATGTGTGGCCACCCCACCTCCTGTGGCGACCTGTTGCCTGTGGATATCTGATGCACGCTGCCGGACACTTCGGATTAAATCACTGCAGTGATGTCGTACCTGCTCATATGTCCTGTTATGCGTGCCAATATCATTTACCCTACGGACAAGGTCTTGCCACAGTGCGGCCCTCTCCTGCTGATTCTGACTGGTGCGGGAAAACAGGATGTCATACTCCCGCACCAGGCTCTGGTGGATCTCCTCATCTTCCGCCACAGAGTAGGTGGGGTTACGCTGTCGCCATCTCCTGGAAGAGAACACAAACAGGATATCAGCAGACCATGTCAGCAATATATGGCACACATACTATACATGATACTCATGTGTAGTGATATACTACTACTCCCATATGTTGCATGTGTGTGTGTCGTGGTGGATACACAGGTACATGGCCAGATATCAGTGCTCAGCCAACACCTGTGCAACAATACCTGCCACATTCCACACAACATAGTAGCATGCCCCATCGGTCAGCACACACTGACAGGTGCAATGCACAACCTCACTCTGGGGTTCATCCCAAGGTACTGTATGTGGGACACCGTCCACTACTGTGATGTGGACAGAAGTTACTCGGCCTGGATATACATATCCCACCACCACCACCAGCACAGTAGACTACTTTGATATGTATGTGATTAGACAGTTATTCACTTGCTGGGACTGAGATGGTATCCATGCAGCACACTGGGCCAGTGGAAGCCACAAGCCACACTGCTGACCCCTTTGCAAATGCTTACCACGGACATGCCACAGATTGCATGGAACTTGCACACACATTTCTAACCCAGACCCTATGCACAAAGGTTAGGCATCCTGTCCGTGGACCCCAGACAGAGGCAGATTGTATAACAATAGCAGGAGGCTACTGCAGGACAGAGCACATTCACATTAAGGGAAGGCATCTGTGGTCAGCACTGGTACTACGCTACGGTCCGTCATAACAACGGCCACGGCCTACTCTGGGAGGGAAATGGACACAAACACTATGGATGACCACAAGGCCTTCTTCAGTTATGTTACACATATGGACCACATGCCTCAGATATGCTCTGTGTTAATACACACCTACTTAACATTCACCAAACACACGGATATTGGCAACAATCTTGCAGACATGTTCCGTGCACGTGTCTCCCCTCCTTCTCCCCCACCAGTTGAAATATTTATCACAGCTGGATGTAACCTCCCTATCATCTCACATGTCCAGGTGAGGGCCGCCCTCAGCAGAGAAGAACACACAGCATCACTGTGACCTCGTGGTATCCCTGGATGTGTGCTACCGCACTTCGAGAGGACATACAACCGCATATAACACTGATAATTTATCTTGGCCGTACTACAGGATATGTACCTGGACAGTGGCATACAGCAACAGTGGTCCCACACCACTAAGGGGCACCTCGACTGACCCTGGGAATTACCACATCATATGCATAATGGGCCTGGTCTGCTAAGCTATGGAATTATGCAGTATGGGATGCATATGCAGTGACATCGGGTACCTGCAGACACTTGTTCCCAGCCAGTGTGCCTTTGGGATGGGCTGATCCTGACTTTTGAACCTGGCTGACCTTTCAAAGCAGTCACTACAGCCATTGCTGGGCCAACGCACAGACAACTGCTGCCAGGATCATGGCCTAAGACTGATTGACATGTAATGTATGGTCATCCCCTTTGGTGGAACTACGTACACACAACATATCACATGGACATACCTATGGATACAGACCTATGACACATTTGGAGGGTTCACAGTATGCACACTATTAACCTGCTACTTTGCATTACCTGTGTTTGTCGCAGCTGGTTGCATTACCACAGCTTCTGCTTGCTGCTGCTACTGTCAGTGCTGACAGCTTCGGGTGACAGAGTCACAGTGTCTAATTTTTTTTTTTTTTTTCTCTCTCTCTCTCTCTCTCTCACTTCTCGCTCTCCCTCTGTCTGCTTACAGACAATGCAATGAATGTATTGCATGTGGGGAGTGTTAGCACTGGATGCTTTTGTAGGTATCTGCATAGGTCCATGTGATGGCCTCTGCACCAATTGTAAGCCAGCATTTGCTAATTGCATACAGCCAGTTGTGTACTGATTGCAGTTCTCACTGTGATTTCAGGTCAGTGCTATAAAAGGGTATGTGGGATAGGCGTTGCCCTTTCAGATTGTGAGGGCGGGAACCATGCTGGTATGCTGTGGACAGTGTTCTGTGAGTGTAAAGGTTAGTATCTCTCTCATGATTCAGGCTGTGTTGTATATTCACATTTCTCCATTCCTCTCTCATGTTCCCTGTAGCAAGTGTGTATGCACATTGACTCCTACAACTATATATATATATATATATATATATATATATATATATATATATATATATATATATATATATATATATGTACATATACATACATTTATATATGTACTTTAACTGACCTTATTATCTACAAGCTGCCAACTAGCATGGCTGTTTCTGTTCACACACTACTATTATGGAAATCCAGTAGTTTTGACAGTAATTTTAAATGACATGCTTTGTGTACTACACATCCTATATTCCCTTTACATTCATCCCTACTATTACATGTTATATTTATTTTAGCACAATGTTTTTGTATAAGAGTCATGGCTTAGTGGTAGGTCGTACAGACTAGTGTTTCCAAGGTCCTGGGTTCTAGACTGACAGTGGGATTTTATTTTGCTTTTGAACTGAGTACAGGACCTGTCAATCAAAGTGACTAAGGCACTTTTAAGCAGTTGTAACCGGGTTAGCGCTGGTTTGCGCATGCGCACTGGCGGTTAGCTCACACACAAGCACACCCGCTTACAACCGCTTAACGGTGCTTACTCTGGCACACCCGCTATTTTCTTTGAAAGAAAAGAAAATGGGGAGACAGGAAAGTGGTGAAAAGGGGTCACAAAGAGGGTAAGACAGTAGGGAAACAAGCTTGGGATGTGCAGGAGGGATGTAGGTAAGGCCCATAGCTGCCCATTTCTTCATCAGCAACAGCTGTGCATATGTATGTAATTTGGTGTGACATTTGAAACCTTCCACCCTGAGAGAGGTGTCAGGACAACAATAATACTTGTTGTACAGCCAATTGTAATTGATAGGTTCCATGTCCAGCAGACATGTGTGCGGAATGGGCAGCTATGTATGGGGTGTAATTTTTGTGGGTACAGAGTGCCCTTTTTTTTTTTTTTCAGGTGAGAGTGGTATGTCAGGTGAAGGAAGTCGGTACAGCTGGGGAGGTAGGTTGGGTAGGTAAACAGACAAGACAAACAAGACGCATACAGGGGCGGTGTATGACACGTGTGGGGGGTTACACAATTGACTGGGATGGAGGTTTGGATATCCAGAGCCCATGAGCCCACAGATGGCAACAGTGGAACTGATATCCCCACCCATAGGCAGTTGCCACTGTTCCTTCACTGCCCAGGACAGGGCTGTGCTGGGGGCTGTGTAGGCCGGGCAACAGGCATGCCCGTTAGTTGCACCACCCATGCCTCGAGCTGGCATAGGGGCTCGAGAACAGAGTCCCGAATCTCCCTACGCACCACAGTCCGGACGCTACGGAGGGTGAGTGGTGGTTCTCCTCCAGCCACACTTGCAGAGGGGGGGCGAGCCCCATCCCCTGCAGCGCTTCCACCCGCAGGTGGCACAGGGCCACCGGAGGAGGGTCCGGACTCGGCACTAGTGCCAGGTGCACTCGCCAGCTGAGGTGGGAGAGGTGGGTCCGCTGGAACCCGCCTTCCCTGTCGTCCTATGTTTTGCATTATGTCATGACAGTTTGGGTTAGTGACATATAATACCATTCACAATTAGTTGTAACAGCATGCATTAGTATTCCCATTAACCAAACACCCAGATATTCACACCATTGAACAGCGTGCATAACACATGCATAATTTGAACAGAAATACACAGTCCAACAACATGCAGGGTTAATTGATGGCAACAGGCCATCAGGTGTGGATGTATGAACAGGGCAGATGCATCAACGGACATGCAAATATATATGACCCAACAGGACAAACGTCCAGGGGTGTTAATTGTGATTGCACATACCATTTTCACGTGGAATGGGTTATATGTGGTTATAGGGTGGGGTAAAGAAAGTAATATTAACACCTTCGAATAACAATACATATGCTGTACATTTCTAATAGCTACAGTTATATACACACTACTGTTCTAACTACAGTTTCCTATATGATAACTATTTCAACTTGGTGATAGGACTGTTACTGCAACATCAATATACATTTTATTGTTCTTCATACACATTCATATCTAGCTTTGTTCAGCTACATCATCCTGCTACATTTGCTTTATATAGCTGTAGACAAGTGTGGATGTTTGGTATATCAGACAATCATCCTATCTGCATATTGCAGACTGAGAGCAACATATCCAGATTTTGGGATACACATTCCAGATGCAGCAACACTTTGAACAGATTTCGCTGTTTGGTTTTGAATCTCACATGCATTTCATTCTGTCTTGACTGCAGTATACTTTATTCAGGGGTTATTACTACTGTATTGCTGGATTCATGACACTTTCTCACACTCTCTCACTTGCTTTCATTTTACTATTCAGGATGGTACTTACTTCTAGGCTTTATTGACATGTTTTACCTGTAGTTATTACAATCCTTTCCAGCAGTCTCACTTCTGTCATGTTTCAGTATTTCCACAGGGATATATTTCACACATGTGATTTCATCATCTTCTGCAGCTATACTTTTCAGCCTGCTGCAGGTTGTGTACTATTTTCTTACAGGTAGGGCATTTTTATTTCAGAATATATGTCAGACAGTTTCATTTTTCGGTTTAACTTACAGGCTGAAACACACTTTTGTAATCAAGCAATACTTGCAGACACTTTCACACTGTTACTTGCAGATTTTATTCCTTACTGACTACACTGCACTCTTTTGCTGACTGTCATACTTTTATATTTCTTTACAGTTACTGGTAGTGGATTACTGACCTGCCTGGTGGCGCAACCGCACCAGCCTATCGCCATAGGCTCTGTGGTTCGCAGAACGGACACCTGCAGCTGTAATATAAATGAAGTAATATTGGAATACACATCTCCATAATATCAGCTAGTTTAATTTCTTACATACATAATTAAATGTTACTTACTCAGTAGTGGGGCGTTGGGTGTTTGCCGGGCCTCCTGGATCCAAAGGTTCAGTTGGTCCTGCTTGCATCTCTTCAGGTCCGCATGGTGGTGACGGACCTGCTCACCAGTCCTTGGAATCCCTGTGGCACTGGTGAGATCATGAGCCAACCGGTCCCACGCCTCGGCCCTGTATGCTCCCCAGAGGACCTGGCCCTGCATGAGTTGGGCCTCATGATTATGGACTAGGAGCCAGACCATGTACCTGGACTCCTCAACACCCCACCTCTGTGCTCGAAAGCAACTACCCTCTCCTACTCCTGTCATTCTGCCTGCAGGTCAGTTCTACAATCGTTTATGTTGTGTATTCCCGCCTATGGGGCTTATATAGTCCGTTTTTCCGCACATATCTGTGATTGGCCATTTTGGAATTGTATCAACTTCAGTAAACCTGCATTGTCATGCTCTAGTTTGTATTCATTCCTATATATTAGCTATTATTGCATTTAAAGGTACTGCTGTCATGGCTTAGTGGTTCTGTACCTTGACTATGGTGTATAGTATCCTGGGTTCGAACCTGGCCACTGCTTTTTATTTTTCATGACTGTCTAGACATGCTGAGGGGTGTGTCTGTGTAAAGGCAGTTTTGATACGGCTTGCTCAACGCGTTGCCCATCGGTTAGCTTGTTTGCGCGCAGCTCCGCGCAAACGGGGTACGCTGCTTTAAGCCTCATTTGGCTATCGGCACGCATATTACGCTCAGCTCAGTTAGGGGCACATAGATTTAGCGTGTTAGACCACTGCTCAGCTACGGGCACTCATTTTGCACCAGTTAAACCACTGCTCATCTACGGGCAGATGCACTCACTCTGTTAAACTGTAGCTCAGCTATGAGCACATCTGGCATTTTTTATTCTTTTGTTACCTCACATTTCTTCAATATAAATGGGCTATTTCATTACATTTTACATAAATTGTGGTTTTATGTGTACATATTTGTCAGGGACTTGTTTCCTGCTTATTTTGCTAAAAAAAAATTGGTGTTGTGGGGCTCGAACCATGAATGCCTGCTCTTCAGCCAACATCTCTACCGCTACGCTATTGCTTCCTGGCTTATTTTGCATATTTAGTTCTTATATGCTTTCCCACTGACTGCTAACTGTAGCTGCGCTATGGGCACACCCGCGCAAACGAGCGCACTCACGGTTAAACATTTTACAATTTAAAAAATATATAAAACGTGTTTATTTATATGTTTTCTGTTCATAGTCTGTGGGGGCATGTGTTGTGTTCTGTTTATTCACATTTCCGTGGACTCTGTCGTGGGTGTTTACTTTGGGTACTTTTCCTCTTCTGGGGGCGTGTCCGCTTACAGGGCTCGACCTACGGACACGCCCCCTACTGTCTTACACGGACCGTGTTGGCCTTAAGTGTGATTCAGCATGCTCTCATGAATATGCAGAGCATGCTGACATCACTCCGTTTAACTGCAGCCTCCGTGTATGAGTTATAACTCTTACACGGAGGCTTCGTGAATCCTGCCCAAACTGTTCTACTTGAGCAATCAACAGTGACATAGAGAATTTTGACACAAATCAAATTTCACAGCAACAGTGCAAACAGCATCACTTTCTCATTTCCTTCAAACCTGCAAACAGATGTCTGATATATTATGTACCCCATAATATTGAAAAAAAATTAAAAGAAATAGAGTCCCATAATATTTTTCATGAATACCAAATTGTCTTCTTCAAAATAGAGGTTAGGAGATGTTACACTTGAAGAATTTGTTACATGCTATACCTAGTGTGACAAAAGAGTTACTGCCACCACAACTAGCTGGACTTTTGTAAATAATTATATGTCGTTTGTGAATATCAACATGATTTATATAAGATGCTTGTGTTACAAATGCATTAGAACTTTATGACATGTGTATATCAAACTGCTTTGTACAGATGTGTGTGTTGAAAAGGTATTTGTAAAGTGCTGTGTTTGAAATGTAACCACAGTGTGCCTACTGCAGAGAACAGAAATGTACATGCACTGTTTTAACTGTTTAAATGTATCTGTTTTAACAGAGGAATCTGGAGGGTTAACCTCAGTCCAGCAAACTTTAGAAAAATATCTTAAATTAAATCACTTTATAGGCTAGGCCATAAAGAGGCTATCTCACAGGTTTCAAGGCAGCCAGAGGTACAAAGTCGTACTAGGAAGCTTATTGTCTTTGTAGTGAGCTAATCACTAATCTGAAAGCACAGAGAATGCAATTGTTTTATGACTTCCAGCATCTGCCAAAGCTCTGAGCAAAAGCCCTTGTACGTCTATTTTTATGGGCAGATGCTAAATACTGCCAGCTGCCAGCAATGGGAGTTTTGCCTGGGAACTAGAAGTAAGATGACCAGAAATTATGTCATTCTGCAAACTATCCCAGCAGTAATATTTTAGATATTGTTTTGAGAGGTCTCAGAGTGAGACAGAGCATTCTGTATTCTGTCTTGGACCTGACAACAAGAAGAACCATTCACAACATCATCTGCCTTGCTCTATTAGTAAGTTACTAGGGAATAATATAATTCTCTTAGATTCAGTCAGGAATATAGAGAAACTAAGTTTAGATATTATTTTTCTTTATTTGTTTGAGACTGTCCTGCAATGTTGTTTTAAATATTTTATGTGGTTTTGAACTCTCATGTCACTGTGAATATATACTTAGTATTTTTTAGTTCTTTTATTAAGTATTATAAAATATATTTAAACCTTTCATTCCTGCGGTAGCATTGTCGCCTCACAGTAAGATGCTGTCCGGTTCGATTCTCAGCTAGAGAGTCTTCTGCGTGGAGACATGCGTGAATGGGGCATACCTTCATTGAAGGCTGTGCGTCAGGGCTGGCAACTCAGTGTGTAAAAATCAACTGCCAATCATTAGCGGACCGGAGTTCCGCTGTGGCGACCCCTAACCGGGAAAAGCCGAAAGACACAACAACATTGTTGCTGATATTTGTACAGATACTCAAGTTTCGATAGTACTTGCATATGTATTTGGTGACACTGTGTGGGCCACTCCTAACAGCCTTGCTCAAACTACCATTTGTATTAATATTGTGCAGTAATATTGGGTACCTTGGAAGAGCCTTATGGCAGCTGGCAGAAAGGTTCTGGTGGCAGTGAAAACTACCTTATAGTTTGGGCAAGAGGGGGCATATCTAGGAAACCTATGCCAGCCTTTTCCAGGTGTGTGTGTGTGTGTGTAAATCAACTCAAAGAGTGTGCTTCATCTAAGGACTTGGGCAGGGACATGAAGCACTGGTTGGACAGAGAGAGTGTTGGAGGACTTGGTTTGGGACCCTGGCTAAGGACTTAACTCTATAGCTGTGCCAGTGGGGAATTTTATTGGGGTTCTGGAGAAAGAGATAGGAACCGTCCCAAGACTGACTGTGGTCTCTGTGTGCTCTTAAAGGAAATTGTACTTGATGCAGAGAGCTGCATTTGGAGATACTGTGTGTGTACCTGTTATCCTCCCACTGAATGTCCCCCCCACAGGTGCCAGTGGTAAGGATTGATGCTCCTTGATTACTGGCCCAGAGGTGGGATATCCACATCACATATTGGTTGGCAGTGGTGGTCATCACACCTAGAATAGAGATATATAGTAAAGATATAAATTATGTACACGGTAGCAAAAATAAAATGAGATTTAATTTGTACAGCTTCTTATGATTCTTATATGATTCTTCTTAAAATCAGTGTAGCTTGCTTTCATTTTGTTACCCCTTTGCCAGTGCAAATATAAGCACAATTACTCTTTACCTGACTTACTGTTGGTAATCTCATTCTGTTACAGTGTCAACAAAGGGCAATCAGATCATGTTTAAAATGACTGAGGATATTAGGGGAAGATAAAAAGCAATGTTGTGTACAAGGATTCATTTTTGCTTAATTATTATCATGTGTGTGCTGAATTTAAAATGATTTATGCAACCCTTTTTGCATCTGAGTGTTCCAAGTAGAACTACAAGAATAAGAGGCAGCTAGAAAAATGGGGCAGAGTGCAGACTTTTGCAAAGGAGACATGTTAAACAAGTCTGTTTATTCATTCATTCAGTACTTATTTATTTGTCTGTTCATTTATTTTTCTGTCTGTTTCTTTGTTTCATTACCTGGTTATTTATCAATTGCTTTCTTTCATTGAATGTTTATTTATTTTATTAATCTTATAAGGTGGGGCACCCCTGCACTGGCCCAGTAATTACGGAGCCTCAGTCCTCACCACTAACACAAGTGAGGGATGTGCACATTGGGAGGATGACAAGTACACTCACAGTAAAGTACAATTTCCCTTAAGAGCACACAGAGATCACAGTCAGTCTGGGGCTGGTTTTTCTCTCATTCTCTCTCCAGATCCCCAATAAGACTCCCCACTGGCACAGCTATAGGGTTAAGAGTTCAGCTGACTGGTCAAGCTAAAACCTCAAGTACCCTCTCTGTACAACCAGTGCTTTGTGTCCCTGGTCAAGTAGCTGACACACACACACACACACACACACACACACACACACACACACACACACACACACACACACACGCACACACACACACACACACACACACACACACACACACTTTGAGAAATGATTTATATACACGCAGATACTCCTGGGAAAGGCTGGGACAGGTTCACTAGCTATGCTCCCTTCTGCCCAGACTATACTTTAGTATGAGCTGCCACCAACCACTACTTATCAGCTACTATAAGGCCCTTAAAAAGGGTTACCAATTCTACTGTGTAATGTTACTATTATCCAAATGGTAAATGTGTCCTAGACTAAGGCTATTTATTAATAATAATAATAATAATAATAATAGAACAAGACAATACTCAATAACCCAATATAGTGACAACAGAGTTCAGAATCACAGGAAATACTTTAAAACAACATTGCAGGACAGTCTCACATAAATACAAAAAGCATCTAGACTGATCTTACTATTTTCCTATCTAGCTCTAAGGGAGATACTATGATCTAAGTCTTACTTACAGAGCAAGACAAATACAAGTGCTGAATGGATGTTTGCAGGTCCAGGACAAGATACAAAATGCACTGACTTTCTCTCTGAGATAGTTCTTAAATTACTATCCAACATTTCTGCTGGGTCATCTCAAATTACATCATTCTTGTCACATCTGCCTTAGTTCCCAGGATAGCAGGAACTTAAAAGTTAACATGTGTCTGTGAAAATACTTATCTCTCTGATGTACAGCTGCTAGGAAGCCACAGAGCAATACAAAACACTGTACATGTGAAACCTAGTAATTATCTCTGTCTCATGACAATAGAAAGAAACTCTAGCTGTAGACATTCTATGTTCTAGCTGTGGTAAACACAATCTTAAAACTCTACTTATTTTCTCAAAGTTTGCAAGTTAACTCTGTATGTCCCAGCTTCTACTATGAAAATATTCATTTGCACAGGCATACAGTCCATATACATTTCTGCTCTTTTCCAGCAGAGTGCACTGTGGTTACATTTTTTAAGCTTAGCACATAACATACAGGTTACTTACATTTGTAGACAAGCATATGGATCATATTAATATTTACAATGACATAGAATTATTTACAAATTTCTAGCTAGCTGGGCAGGCAGCCTTCACACAAGGAACTACCAAATTAATAATATATCCCTAAGAGTTGGCACAGTTGTTCAAGATTTGAGAATTTAGGTGGACTGTGACCTAACATTTGATCAATATGTGTCCATTGTTGTAAGAAAGTATTTCTATATTGCACATCTTATAAACAAAGGGATTATGTCTAGATCTAGGGATGTCAGAACCCCCCTTTACTCAGCCCTCATTAGCCAGTTGTTGAATATAATGCCTCTTATACAGGGCCCGTGCTAGCATTTTGGAGCCCCCAGCAAGTTTCAAGTTGAGGGCCCTACTCAGGATAATATAAAGTGTGACCACATTGCCATTGCACCCCCTTCTCTGTAAAACTCATCCAATACCATTTAACGAACACTGTAGTGTTACTACATTCAGACCATTAAGAATTGATGTGCCAAGGTACACACTGGCACTTAGTATTAATGTTATTTTATGACAAACCCCTATACCACAGCAAGGTAGCCACTAACAGTTGCATGCACACTGACTTGCATTTAGTACCAGTGTTATATAATGGCAAACTCTTGTACCACAGCAAGGTAGCCACTCAGAGGTGCATGCACACACTGACTGTCATTTAGTGCTAATGAACGTTATGACAAACCCCTGTAACACAGCAAAGTAGCCACTCTAAGGTGCATGCACACACAGACTGGCATTTAGTACCAATGTCACATTATGACAAACCCCTGTACCACGGCAAGGAAGCCACTCACAGATGCATGCACACTGGCTGCCATTTTATACCAATGTCACATTATGACAAACCCCTGTACCACAGCAAGGTAGCCACTCAGATGCACACACTGACTGGCATTTAGTACCAGTACCACATTATGACAAACCCCTGTATCACAGCAAGGTAGCCACTCAGAGGCTTACACACATTGACTGCATACTCCTCAACTGCCCAGATTTTCCACAGAATGTGACTCATTCCTGGTCTGTTCCTCAAAATTTGAAGTTTTATGGATTTTTTTGTGGCAAATCATTGAGGATTCAATTCACTAAATAATGACAGGCATTTGAGTTTGACTTCATATCCCTCAGAAAATACTTGGTAACACCTTTTATTCTAGCAACTTTTTAAGTTTATAACAGCAATATTAAAAAAAAACTGTCCTGATTTTTGGGGCTGTACCCTCATTATCTGTGGCTTTGTCCATATTTTTTCTGCCATGAGATTGGCAGCTATGACTGGCATTTATTAGCAATGCTGTTACATTACTACAAGCCTCTGCACTGCATCAAGGTAGCTAGTCACACAGAGGTACACAAAGACACCCAGACTGACTCCCACACAAAGACACCCACAATGACTCACACACAGAACAGACACAAGACAAAGACAGCAATACAGCAAGGTTGAACAGAGACACCCACACAGACACCCTCACACAGGACAGAGGCACACCAAGACAGATAGACTCTTGCACACAGGACAGACACCCACACATGATAAAGACAGCACTACAGCTAGACTGAACACCTACACAGACTTCCGCATACAGGACAGACAACCACACAAGATAAGACAGCATTATAGCAAGAATGAACAGAGACACAAAACAGACAGCTACACAGACTCTTGCACAAAGGACAGGCACCCACACATGATAAAGACAGCACTAAAGCAAGACTGAACATTCACACCCACACAGACTCAGACACACAGGACAGAGGCACCCACCCCCACAGTACAGAGACAAGACCAGGACAAAACTACTACAAGACTGATCAGAAACCCACACAAAACAAAGGCAGCACTACCAGAAAACAGAACTGAGACACCACTCCCAAACACAAGACGATGACAGCTATATGGCAAGACTGAAACACAAGCACATTAGATAAACTGACCCCACCACACAAGACAGTAACAGAAACATTTCCTCTGTGGAGGGTGTGATGAAGTGCGAATTCAACTATATCAGGAAGATGAATGTGCTGAGTTAAACGCAGTCTGTAATGTTGTCACAGCCTAGTGATTCAGTGTGACAGGCCTGGATGAAGGTAAGACAGTGCATGCTGCCTATCATGGTCTGGCCCAGGGATTTGACACAATCTCCCATGCAGGTATCATTGGGAAACCATCCCAGCTAGGGATTAATCCCTACATCACTATATGGGTAAGCAATTGGCTCACCAACATAACACATACTGTGAAAGTTGGTGAATCAACCTGTACCAGTAGAGCTGTCACCATTGCCAAGCCTCATGGATCTGTGCTTGGCCTTTCACTGTTTGGACTCTATTTCTAGACAGTTAAGGCTAAAGTATATGCCCTTTGGCTTACCAAGTTTGTTGATTCTTGCATATTGGGTGCAATCATTAAGTCCACCAATGGTGACAACATAGTACAGGAGGAGGTAACACACACAAATGATTGATGACAAAGACACATCTTCTACAAATAGATGTAGAAATGTGTCTTTTTTATGTTGTCCATCTAAAAAGTGGAATTCCATGTTAATCACAGCATTGACAACAGTCCTGCTGTGCCAAAATCCAGTGATGCAAGCACTGGGAACACATGTAGATAGCAATCTGAACTTCAATCCTAAGTGTCCACACTGGTATTGAAAGCCTGTGTTGTGCACATCATAACTCACACCATCATATTCAGATCTTAGGATTGTATGACAGCATTGCACGTATCTCACTAGATACATGCAGCAGCTGGAGAGACCACAGGGCTTTCTCATTAAGAAAACAAAGGGCGTACAAACCATGCCATGATGTATGTGGATAGATTAAATGCCATGTCACTGTAATCTGTCTTGCAGAGAATGAGGTGACATCTGCCTGGCCTCCAGGCAAGTCTCTGACCCTGCCCTGGTAGGAGTACTGCATATCCACAAATCTGATATAGCTGATGACATCGGCAGTCTCTGTTGAGGGTAATATGCTAATAGCAGTGTCCTACATGCTGATGTAAAATGTTGTCTGTAATCTCAAGCAAGAGAACATACACAAACACATACACACACACACACACACACAGTTAACTGCAAGGAGAATAGAAACCATACAAATACACAGACTACAGAAATCACCTTATCAGTCTGATAAGGATAGAGCATAGCAGAGCTATGAACTTCCTAGTCTTGGATGTGATGTCCATATGTATGAGGTGCGTAATGTGTGTCTCACCATTATGGACACGTAGTGATGAAAGTGTAGATTGCTATCAACATGTGCTCCCAAGTCTCACAGCACCATGTTTAAGTTTAGAGAGGTGCTATGTATATCATAATTGATAGGGGTACTTCATTGCCAAAGGGGAAAATGAGGCATTGTTTGCTTTAAAGGTCACTCCATGAGTTTGGCATCAATCATTTGACTATGTCAGCCACTTCTGTAATATATTACCATCACTGGGGCACTCTATATGAGTGCTTCCAGTTAACAGTCATTTGCAAACTTGGTAAACAACAGGTCATCTACTGTTGCCTGCACTTCAGAGAAGTAGGTTCCAAACAATTGTGGGCCCAGCACAGATTCTTGTGGTATTCTACTGGTAAGTGGGCTAGTGGTGGAGGTGCAGTCCCCAACTTTGAGAGTGTTTGTTCTGTCAGTGAGTCAGTTGGCTACTCATCTAGTATTATATGGCCTAATCCACAGATGGGATATCTTCGCTATGAGATATGATTGCAGGATAGTGTCAAAGGTCTTGGATAACTCAGCATAGGTGGTATGTCCTGTTATTCCTCATCCAGGTCTTGGAGGTCAGTATCAAAGTAGTCCACAAGGTTCAATAGGCAAGATTGTGATATATGTGTGTGGAAAAAGTACTAAGACTCCAGGGTTACAGTGCTTCAGAGGATGGCAATATATGGCTGTACTGTAAATACATAACATATTGCTAAATAGGGCCTTCAGTTTGTAATGTTTGCACATGTAATTTCATGTCATAAACAGGAAATGTATAGCAAGCAGCAGTAATGTTGTTGTCTTTCGGCTTTTCCCGGTTAGGGGTCGCCACAGTGGAACTCAGGTCCGGTAAAGATTGGCAAAAGATTTTCACTGTGCCGAGTTGCCAGCTTGATGCCCAACCTTCAACGAAGGCACGCCCATTCACACATGTCTTTCGGAATGCCATTTGACCTGCGGGGAGGACATGCAGACACTACACAGAAGGCACTCCCCGCACACTAGCTGAGAATCGAACGGGAGAACCTCTTGCTGTGAGGCAACAATGCTACTGCTGCACCACCGCGGATTCACATAATAATATTTAGTTTTCCATAGCATGACGAGCAGCAGGTTTGCGCAATTGTTGGCAAAGTGTATGGGCATGTGAGATATAAATGCTTGTGCATAGCAAAGCAGTGCACAAACATGAGCTGTAGTGCTAAAGTCTGACATCTGCTACTTAAGTGACTCTGTGGCAGCACATGTTAATACATTGATACATTCCTTTTTGGACCCAGATGGTACTGAGTTTGAATCCAGGTCTGTCTAATACTTTTAAATACTGTTATTTAAACATTGATAATGCAATAACATGAATTCTTTATAGTACATGTGTAGCTGTGTGTACGCATAGCATAGCAGGGTTAAGCAGCAATGCGTGGAGGTAACCACATCATTTTTGCCACTAATCACCATTGTTGCACATTGGTGCATGATGTACACCTCTGTGCAAACATCGAGCCCAAAAAGTGAAGGGATCCATTGCTTTTTCTGCAACTTACGCGTGTTGTGTGTGATTCTATTTTTTGACCAGATTAAAGGTATTAAAATGGTGTTGTTAGGAAAGTGGTGAAATGGGGAACAAACTGGGGGGATGAACAAAGGGAAAGCAGGATGGGAATATGCAGGAGGGAGGTAGGAAAGAACCATAGCTATCCATTTCTTTAACAGTGTAAACTGAAGATATGTGCAGAATATTAACTGAATTTGGACTGTCACTTCTAGAGAGAGGGGTGACCACAACGCATTCATGTTGTATAGCCAATTGGACCAAATCAAGTGTGTCAAGAAAACATGTGTGCAAAATGGACTACATATATCATCATGCTGACTTTATATAGATTGAATGATGCAGTATTTATGAAAATTCTCAAATGCACAGACTTTGGGGACCAGCAGATCAGAAGAGGGGCTGGGATAATGCTTTACCAGTTTTAACAGTGAATGTTCTATTTCAGGAAGAAAGGTTTTAAATTATTATATTGCATCAAATTGAAATTACACAATTCACTAACTTTTGTGACAACATTAGTCAAATTAATTTGTCAAAACAGCAAACAGAATTCCATTTTAAGAGATAAGAATGCATGGATATGTTTATTCAATCTATTAGAGAAAATAGAACAGTCATAGTGTGTGCCCAGTTCACAATTCATTCTGCCCACCTTACAGAGGGTTGTATACCTCATTATACTTTTTTAGGTTGAGAGGAGGCAGCTTTCTCCAGGATTTTAGAAATGTGAGATGAGTCTGTAGGATTCAGGTTGCTGTTTCAGACCAGTCTTATAGATAAGGCAGTTAAATCTCTACCATACTACCTGTCTCAGTTGTTGTACCACAAGGCTCAGTCCTTGGCCCACTGCTCTTTGCCATTTTTACCAACAAACTCTGCAGAACCACTTAAACCGTAACCATTGCTCAATATGCAGATGACTCCTCCCTCATATGCTTAGCTTCCTCCCTGCTAGAACTCCTACAAAGAACACAAAAATCTTTTCTAGACATCGAAAAATACCTTTCAGAATCCCAACTTGTAATCAACCCAAGCAAAACAAAACTCATGCTCTTCACCAGCAGTAAAACAACTGACCATCTTCCCCCTTTCACTGTCGACTCTTCCAATAAAACAGTAATCAAACCTGTTGATCATACCAAGCTCCTAGGGGTCACAATTCACAACAGTTTTAAATTCGACAAACATCTGGCTCTAACTATCAAAAAGGTCCACATTAAGTTAGGCTCAATCTGCAGACTTAAACTATCTCTAATTGATACCACCAGACATTCCATCTCCAGAACACAGCTACTCTCCACCCTCTTATATGCATCAGCAATATTCACTAATCTCAGGAAAACAGACATAAGTAAACTAGAATCATGCTGTAATAAAATCCCTATATTTGCTCCAAACCTTCTCTCCAGATTACACCACTGCACAGCACTGCACCAACTAAAATGGGTGGAGCTACCTAATATTCTATTCTTTAACCAACTAACTTTTACCCATTTCATCCTTCACAGTCCCAACTGCCTATTACTCAAAGACTTAGTTTACCCCACTCCAACTGTAGATCCCTAAGATCCTCCAACAAATGCCTACTGAAAGTAACTAAATCCAATAAAAGTCATGGAAACTCACTATTCCCCAACAAAATGTCTAAGTCCTGGAACTCTATGCCTCAGACTATACTTAATACTACAAACAAACCCAAATTCACACTGCTTCTTAACAAACACCTAACCAACACCTGGGTCTGCTCCTACACTAAGCCAGACTAAACTTGTTTCCCTTCTTTATCTTACTACCATGCTAAGCCCTCTCTGTTCTCTTAATTTGTCAGTCTCTAACCACTTATATATATATATATATATATATATATATATATATATATATATACACTCAGAAATCTTTCCTATAAGATTCTGTGCTACTGCAAGAATTTCAAAGAAATCAGATGCTGGTTAGAGGATGACATCACCTCTGGTCACCTGACTCTGTAACAATACACACCCAGAGCTTTGGTACGATCTGTGGCAGCATCTGAAAGCTATAACACAATTCCAAGCTTTCCACCCTTCCAGGGTTCACTGATAAAACATGCACATTTGATCAGTTACAACAATACAGTCTAGTATGCATGCATACATTCTTTCTGTCCAGCAGGACTTACTGTTGATGCATTTTTAATGCAAGTGACTTTACAAAACCATTTTTAACTCAAACATCTGTACAGATCAGTGTGATAGTCAAATAACATAAAATTCTTTACAAAACTCCAGCTAGCTATGTTGGCATATGTACACATGTACTGCCCTACTCTCCTTGGCCCAGATGGCACTACCTCATAACATCACACACACACACACGCACACACAAACAAACACACACACACACATATATATATTTATATATATATATATATATATATATATATATATGGGTCTACTTCACATAATGAACATCCAAATGTTCGACCTTCATATGGCCAAGACCATGTGATTGAACATTTGAATGTTCAAAAATGTGAAAAAGCAAAAAAAAAAAAAACTAAACAGTGCTAGCAAGGGGGCTACACTCCCTGCTATTTAAATATACCAACTCCGAGATCACACTACTTTGCGGTAAAGGGAAATCTTCCCACTCCGCACTCTATGGAGATCCCCATTCAGACCGTTTTAACTTTTAGAAGTTCGATCATATGGTCTCAGCCATATGAAAGTCAAGCTTTTAAAAGTTCGACCTTCTGAAGGAGTCTCATGTGTGTGTGTGTGTGTGTGTGTGTGTGTGTGTGTGTGTGTGTGTGTGTGTGTGTGTGTGTGTGTGTGTGTGTGTGTGTGTGTGTGTGTGTGTCAAACTGGAAGGGTTTTTTTGGTTGAAAATTATATCATTGTCCATATAAATTCCCTAATCCTTGATAACTGTGCCAACTCTTATAATCAACTCTAATGGAAAACATATTTTCTGAAAGAGAAGAAGAATATTAAGATATGATATAATCCAATGATGATACTTTTAATGAGTTTTAGTCCATTTAACCGTGAAATTGCTTTACTGTATTTTAATTATCAAGTAGTGATAATAATGCAAGGCAGATTACATCTTCCAGCAGATTATTACAAGGAAACTGAACACTTATCACTTAGTAGTGGTTTATCAGTAAAGGGTATATCAAGGCTTTTTGTTGCATTTTTCAGAATCTATTTCACAAATGAGTGCTTTCTAGTTTGGACATTGGTAACCATTTGAGTTAGTGTGCTACAGCAAGTCACACAACACAAAGACTGAATGGCCAAAAACTGGACTTACATATACTATATGTAAGTCCAGGATGGCTATTTCTCAGAATATTCCCTCTTCTCCTAAGTATGGTGATCTAGGAGTTGGTATACATAAATTCAGGGGTGGTGGGGTGGCTTGTCCCCCTGCAAAATAGAAGTTTAAAGAAGAAGTGTAATGTTTGAGATTTGCTCTTTTTTGGGGGGGTTTTGGTCTCTTGTCAGCTTGTTTGCACAAGGCATTTTGAGTACTGGCATTTCAATAGTGAGCCATAGACATTATGTCTAATATGATGGTCTTTCCAGATGTGTTAGGGAATGTACCCTTAGGAAATGTAGCTATGTTGCAGTAGAATTACAATAAAATAAATGTTGAAGTCACCCATTAAAATGGACTTATGCTTAATTATAAAAGGAAATGTGAACTTGAATGTGTTTTCACTGCAGTTTGAGAGGCTGGAGGAATTATAATCAAACAAATCAGTAAGGTTTGTGTTTATAACATTCAATGATACATCAAATACTACACAGATAAGGACCTTTTTTTCAGTAGTAACCTAACCTCCCCCTGATGCTAAAATTACAGGCTTTTCACATTGAAATACTTGATGTCTTTTTCAGTGAATATGAAATGACATTATGGGGCTTAAGTCATGATTTGGTTATTAATAATCACCATTATGGAGCAGCAGAAATGCTAAATTAGTATGATCAATAAAAATGAAAGTATATGAAATAGATGGCAAGTAAAAATGGCGACAGTAATTCATATTATGCTACATGAAGGCCAATAGCTAGCAGACAATATTTTTTCTGCCTTGATCCATTTTACTTATATTCTACCTATGTCTGATATAAAATGTACTACTTAGAAAAGCTAGGTACTAGATGATACATCAAATTCTAGGTGGAAATGTTTTTACTATTCCAGTACCATGTCATTACTAGGAACTTTGTTGCAATCTGAGGAAACTATGCTCTTGCATGTTCTGTGTACATGGCTAGACCATTGCTATTTTGCAGTTCAATTGCATCAGTCTGAAACCAATTTTTTGATGGCAAGTTAACTTTTCAAATAAGAGTTGACCTATGTTATAGATATGACTGCTATACTGATTAAACATTAGTAGAATGGCATTGGATTACAGTATTTTATATGAAATAATGAAAATTGTTTTTCAGTATAAATACATGCTAAATAAGAGCAGATTGGTAATGAAATGAACCAATACCAAAACATATTTACAGGAAGTTATAGTGTGCTACATCAGTGAATAGCCATATATAGGTAACATGATTTTTTTCTCCTTATTTTACATACCTGCAAATGTAATTTAGGGAAGAGTATTTCTGTGTATGTAGGGGCAAGACAGAAAAGCAGTGGACTTCTTTTTTATTTCTCTTTTGTAGCCCATAAAAGATATATCTTTCTCCAAAAGTCACT
Organism: Protopterus annectens; assembly: GCF_019279795.1. Taxonomy (NCBI): domain Eukaryota; kingdom Metazoa; phylum Chordata; order Ceratodontiformes; family Protopteridae; genus Protopterus; species Protopterus annectens. The sequence continues at coordinate 530,068,331 of NC_056735.1, read as the reverse complement.
TCCCAGGCAACATGTAAATATTGTCACTGCTATTACTTTATAAAGAGAGGTCAAAAGATTAAAATGTAGATGACACGAATTATAACTACCGAACTTCTTACATTTTACGTGTACTCATAATTTAGACATTCTATGACAAAACCAACACACACACACACACACACACACACACACACACATTTACATGTTCCATCAAAGCAACTTATCCATGGAAGACATCTTGATATTAAGCTCTGCCATTTTATTCACATTGAGAAGTGATTTTCCCACTCCACCAATTTAACCTACATACACATTGTACAATACAGGGCAAGTACGTAATCAAGTGATACTGGGTTTTTCATTTTCTTCACTGACGCATA
>NC_056735.1:530030469-530065469 GCF_019279795.1 Protopterus annectens | reverse complement strand
CAAAATAGTGCCGTGCAGAGCAGAATGAAAATTTTGCCATTCACTCCACTGTAGTGAGATCTCGGAGTTGGTATATTTAAGTGCAGGGGGTGTGGGTGGTGCAGGGGGGCTTGCCCCCTGCATATACCTTCTAAATGTTTTTTTTTTCTTTTGCTTTTTTTTTTTTAATTTCAATATTACAGAATCTCGAGATTCTGGTCTTCGGGCTTCAGAGTCTCGAGATTCCATAATTCGAGATTTAGTAGTGAACCTATATATAGAGGATAGCAGGGGGTCATGAAAAGAGCCATGAGGAACTCCTTAGGGTAACGGGCAAGTGTGGGTGTGTTAACTGTGAATTGGGAATGGCATCAGGACTGATTTCTAACTCGTTCAGGTGGAATATGAAGGAGGAGTTGTTAACTAGTTCGAAGACCCTGTTGAAATCTATGAAAATGGATACAGATAGTATGCCTTTGTCAATTAATATAAGATCTTCGTCTGTGGGTGTCCATATGGCTGTGAAAGTTTATGAGAGAGAAGATGATATTTGGAGATATAATCTTTAAGTTGATGGTAGACAATTTTTTTCAAAAATCTTGCATAGGCTCCCTATTGAAATGTCAGTACTCAAAATACTGAGTGCAGACAAGCCAAAAAAAAAAAAAAGACCAAAAACACAGGAGAAGAGTAAATCTTGAAAATCACTCTTGCCCTTCAATCTTCTTTTTGTGGGGGGGGGAGCTTCCCTGCACCTCCCACCCTTCCCCAAACTTATATATACCAACCTTGAGATTGCCTTACCTTGGAGAAGAAGGAATATTCTGTGAAACAGCATCTTGCACTTAGTATATGTAAATCTATTCCTTTGGCCATACAGCAAGACTTTCTATAGCTGGTTCCAACATTTCAAATGTTTACCTCTTACACAAGGGTGGAAGAATAGAGATAGGGCAGTATTGGGAGGGGAGTGTGGGATTTTTTTTTTAGAAGTATTTTTCAATGGCAATTTTCTGGATATTAGGCATGGTATTAATATTGAGACAGAGGTTAAAGAAATTGTTGTAGTGGTGGTCTATACCAAACGATTGCAGCCCCCCAAACATCTCCAGCGCCCAAGTGAGAACTGCTCTCTCCAAAGCAAAAAACACAGCATCCATGGGACCTGATGGTGTCCCCGGCTGTGTGCTCCATGAACTCAATGAGGAATTAAACCCACAGCTAGGACAGCTGTTTAATCAAAGTCTTACCTCTGGATACGTACCCAGGGAGTGGCGCACTGCAACTGTGGTACCACTTCACAAAGGCGGTGCCTCCACCGACCCTGGAAATTACCGGCCCATTAGCTTGACAAGCCTTATCTGCAAAGCCATAGAGAGGATCATAATGGACCTCATAAATAAAGACATAGGGAATTTGCAGACTTTGGATCCAACCCAGTTTGGCTTTGTCAAAGGCAGATCATGCCTTTTAAACTTGGTTGACTTTTTCGAAACAGTCACCAAAGCCATTGATGAGGGAAAGGCAGTCCATACAGCCTACCTCGATCTGGCTAAGGCCTTCGATACAATACCCCATTCGGGTATCATTGAAAAACTCATCAGCTTAAATGTCAACCCATACATCACAAGATGGGTTGCAAACTGGCTGAGTGACAGAACCCACAGGGTCAGAGCTGCTGGCACCATGTCAGACTCAAAGCCTGTCACAAGTGGTGTCCCACAGGGCTCAGTCCTGGGCCCACTCTTGTTTGGCATCTACTTTTCCGAAGTACAAGCAAACACAGGAGGGTTATGGCTGACAAAGTTTGCAGATGACTGCAAACTGGGCGCCATAGTAGAAAACACATCTGACACAGATATCCTTCAGAAGGGTCTCACAGAAACGGATAACTGCTGCCAGAGCCACGGCCAAAAGTTAAATGCCAAAAAATGCATAGTCATACCCTTCGGGAAAAACAAGGTTACCCCTAGCTACCAAATGGGTGGCAATCCACTGAGCACAGAAGAAGTTATCAGGGACCTGGGGACCCAGGTTGATAGTAGTCTGTCATTCGACACCCATGTAGCTAAAGTAGTTAGGAAGACCTTCTACATTGCCCACCTTATCATGAAGGGATTCTCATCTAGATCAAGGGAGGTCATAGTCTCCCTTTACTCATCACTCATCAGACCAATGATTGAGTACAATGCCCCATTCGGAATGTATCTGACCCGACACTTGCAGCAGCTGGAGAGGCCACAAAAGTTCCTCACCAAAAGGATAAAGGGTCTCAAAAATCTGTCCTATGCTGCCCGACTGAAAGAACTCCAGCTCTATTCAGTCGCCACGCTTGCTCAGAGGTGACCTTTGCCTAACATACAAGGCCATGTCAAACCCAGATTTGATGAATATGCTTCACCTCAAAAATCTAGATCCATCAGAGCCACAAGGGCGGAGACTTAAACCTTGACACGGCTATTAATAGGACGTGCTGGAGGGATAGATTCATCACCCAAAGACTCCCTATGCTGTGGAACAAAATCCCGGTACATGTGAGGCAGAGCACCTCGCTGGCCTTGTTCAAGAGAAATCTTGCCCAATGGATGGGAGATCGCAGATATACCCCAGGGATTACCTCAGTGTCACTGCTCGACAGAGGCACAGCAAAATAATGGGTATAGTTCCCCATACTAAAGGGGTGGCGTAAGCCACAAAACGATGGGCTAGGCTTGTAAATGCCCTCGGGCAGATAGCCTAGTATGAACCTATGAACCTATGAACCTATAAATGAACCAAGGATGGAGGCTGTCTATCTTGGAAGTCTGAACAGTTGTGTTTCTTGAAGCAGTAGCATTATATCTTTAGATAAGGTAAGTGCAAAATGGATTAGAGAAAGATATTCAGCAGGAGTGGGTGGGGTATCTGGGGATGGAGTACATAACACAGATGGTGAGATCACAGAAAGGTTTCTTAGAAATCATCTTTTAATAGAAAAGAGAGAAAAGTGTTATTTTGAGGGGTAGGTTGGATTCAGTGAGATAATTGACTTCTTCCCAAAATTTCCTTGAGGTGTATCTCAAGAGAGTTTTGTGCCTGTATCTTGAACTGGCTTTTAAGCCTTCTATTTTTTTTACTAGGTTCGTTAGTTTAATACACTGTTCCCTATTTTCTGGGGAGGGACTGGACTTCCAAAAATGCCAGGATTCATCCCCGAGTCTTTGGATGGATTTTAATTAATGCATTAACAACTTATTGGTTCATTATTGGAAAGTCTAAGAGATTAAGGGAAAGTAAGAGTCTTGTAAGAAGGTGGGAATGTTTTTAAGGACTTCAGTGACTGTGTAGAACTGGTGTCCAGATGGGGGAAGTGAGACAAGAAGCAAGTCTTGTTATATTAGTACTAGATTTTGATCTAAAACAGATTAGCTTAGGGCTGGTCTTGGGGCCTAGGCAAAGGATGGAAAAGCTCATGGGGCAGTGTTTACTTAATGAAGGTGAGTGATTTGCAACATTAGAGGTAGGGTTTGGATTACTGTAAATGATGAGATCGATGAGGGAGTGGTTTGAAGTTGTAATGTTAGGTCTAGTGGGATTTTTGTCTACTTGTACCAGCTGTTGTTCTGTGGGGAAGTCAGTTACTTGTAAATTAATGGGTTTAAGCATATTAAGGTCAAAGTCTCCTACAATTATATTTTCCTGCTGTTTGTGTTGTATAAAATTGCTTGAATAACATCTTGGAATTTCTCTAGAGAGGAGGGAATGGGGGTGGTATACAACAGGTATTTGGATATTAGTAGCATTGGGTATAACATTTTTGGCAAGTTTGACTGTGATTTTGAGGTGGGGAAACGTGACTAATATGCTGTAGTTTTATATGGGATTTATATAGGAGAAAGGTGCTATCTCCTTTAGCATTGCCAGGTCTACAATTCAAGAATGTATTTGTACCCAGGAAGAAGATGATGGAGACAATTGTTATCTGGCTTCAGCCAAGTCTCAGTAATTGCAAGGAGGTCTGGGTTGTATAAACTAATATGTGCATTGATTTGGTGTATTTTGTTTACAATGCTTTGCACATTAACAAGATAACAGGAAAGTGCCTGAGGTCCAGGGTTTTGTTAAGTATTGCTTTGAAGGGGAGGATTATTAGAATGGAAAATAACTTATGTAAGTATTTTGGTAGTTTGATTTGTTGTTTGGCAGGTAAAATGAATAAGTATCAAAAGGCTGCATTAGTTGATGTGTAAGTTGTTGGTGATTTGTGGACTGAGGGGAAGGAAACGGAGTAGGTGTGGGATTGTTTGTGGAAGTGAAGGAAGATAAGTGTGGGTGAAATTGGTGTCTGTGTGAGAGGAGTTTGGGAAGTAGAAAGCAAAATACGTGATTGGGTCACATATGTTGTGGTAATGGGAGAAGAGTGTGTGGAGTGAGGTTAGAAAGGAAAAAGAAGGCTATACAGAAGTGGTGCTGGCTAGGGTGAGGCATTCTGAGAGAATGTGTGGGTTGGTCTAGTGAGACAGATTCTCAGTGATTGGAGAGTATATGAAAACAAGACAGAGAAATGAAAACTGCTAGGATTCAATGTATAAAAGGAGGATGTGAAGTGAAAAATAATGTTTTGTAGGAGTAAGTAAAAGAAAGTAGCAGAGATGGCAGTACAGAAGGAAGGGAGGATAATTAGTGAGAAGCAGAGTGAGAAACCAAATGTCAGAAGTACTGTAGTGCACACTGTATTAACAGAGTAGACTGAGTGAGTGAGTGAGTGAGTGAGTGAGTGAGTGAGTGAGTGAGTGAGTGAGTGAGTGAGTGAGTGAGTGAGTGGGGAAGAGAATAGTAATAGTATTGTGATGGATAGTGTGGAGTGGGTGAATGCTTAGATGTTGTTCTGATATGCTGCTGTCTTTATAAGTGAAAGAATGACCGACATTTCTTTCAGCATGTGTTGCTAAAGCATTATGTGGATCTTTATTAGTAATGTCTCTTTGATGTCTCAAAATTTGATTTTTAAACATCTGATTAGATTTTCCTACATAGAATGTAGGGCATAGTTTACAGGTAGCCATGTACACCACATTGGGGTTATACAAGTGGCTTTGACATTAAAGGTGCATTTCTTCTTTGTCCTTGGATGTTCAAATTCGTTATTACAGTCAATCAGTGGGCATGCTGTGCAGTGGCCACACTTGAACGTGCCTTTATGTCCAACGATTTTATGTTTGCTAAACCCATCCTTTGTACAAAGTAACCTCTTCAAATTTTTCTTATTCTTGTAGCCAAAGCATGGTGTTTCCCCTACAATGTCTTTTAGCTTGGCATCCTGGGTGAGGATTGGCCAAAACTGCCTTTTTATAGATTTAACTTGTGTGTTGTCTGTGCTGTAGGTTAACATCACTCTGGTGGTTCTGTGTTCTGTCTTGTTTTTCTTTGAGATAACCTCTTGAACATTCACATCTTTTTCATTATAGCCTCTATTTCTTAGGTTTTGTTGTAGAAACAGAATTTCCTTTTCTCTTGTCTCATCTGTGCTATATCTTTTATGTATTCTTTGTTTTTCATTTTGCATAATATTTTTAGTGACATGTTTAGGATGCATGCTGCTTTTCAACAAATAATGATTTCTCCATGTATTTTTCAATGTAATTCGGTTTCTAACATGTTTTCATTAAGAATAACATTCACATCCAAAAATGCAACTTGATTATGAGACTGTTCTGCTGTAAAGCTTAAAAAAGAGGTAGTCCTATTTTGATAGTGATGGAATGATTTGAATTGTGGTACGGTTCCTTCCCATAAAATAAAAAGATCATTCACAAATCAACCATAAAATGTGATGGATTCATACCATGGATTATTTGAATTCAATACATGCTCCAGCTCCCAATCTACAAGCACAATATTTGAGTAGCTGTTCGCACAGGAGTTGCCCATGGCTACCCCTCATTTTTACCAATAGATTGATGTACCATACACAAAATAATTATTTTCCAGTATTAAATCTAATAATGCACAAATCCTACTGGTTTCATTAACAGTTTTTTTGTGGCTTAAGATCTTTCTTACAGCTTCTACGCCTGCTTCATTGGGAATGGAAGTGAATAAACTATTCACATCCAGGGTAGTCACAAGTAGGTGGTCATAATCCGTGATGTGATTCATGGTTTGATTTATCTTTCTTAAGAAGTCATCAGTATCCTGCAGAACTGTATCAAAATATTTTAAAATAGTTCTCAATTCTTTGTCCACAAATAGTGACATTGTTTCTGTCACCCACCCTTGTCCTGCTACTATAGGCCGTAGTGGAGGGTTATGAAGGTCCTTATGAATCTTAGGAAGTCCATTTATATTGGGAACAGTGGGTTTTGTGATATTCAAAAAATTGTAAAGGTCCAGATCTACTTGGCCTTCAGTCAACATATCCTGAAGTAAGGAAATCACTTTCTGTATAGTTCGATTCAGCTGGATTGGTCTAACTCTATAATATGTCTTCTCATCAGGTTACAAGGTCTGGCTTAATAATTCATGACTGGTCACACCCCTCAAAAGCAAAAGGTATAGGAAATGGAACACCCCTAGCTGAGAGGAAAGAGGATTGGTGCATTTAAACAGATGATTGACAGTGTGATGACGGAATGATTGTCCCAACAGTAAAGGAAGTAAGCACTATAAAAAGGAACTTCTAGTCCCAATCTCTACAATCTGAAGAAGATATCGAAAGTGCTTATCGTTTGGAATACAGAGAGACTGTTTTATTCTACATCAAGATTTTAACTTGACATGAAGATTTTAACTTTTTCTGCAATAAAAGGATTTTAACTGCCATTAAAGCTAGAAGCTCTTATTTGATCTGTTAGACTGGTTAAGCTGCTATCACAGTTCATCACAGTCACATAGCAGCTACTACATCTTCAGTGTGGATACTTTGTATATCATACTAAAAAGACTGGATACTTTGGAGCCATCATTTCGCTATAGTATAACTGCATTCACAGCGTGAATATCTTGTAAGTGAATTTAATTGAAATACTGGAAATTTATGCAAGTTCTTTGCTATATATGTTGCACCTTTAAAAGTTTTACATCATTTAACCACACTACCTATTCTCCAAGAGAACTTTACTTCATTGGCCATTGTTGTACAGTGTTTCATTTTGAATATTGTTCAAACTAAGAAGCAAGTTAAAATAGAGAGTCAACCACCCCCACCCCCACCAACCTCAGCCAATAAAAGACAAACTTCAATTAATACCTTAAAGAAGTGTATCTAAAGCTTAAACAACAGAAGCTCCCCTTCTTAATTCACTAATAAAAGAAATGCTGTCATTAAGTCCTGGAAAATTTGAAGCATCAAGTTTCAGTTGTCCTGGTCCCCTTCAATAACTCACATCACACCAAATGACATTTGATGACCTTTATTAGATTTCCATAACATAGCTTTGATCACCAACTTTATTAATTACAACTATTCATGATATAATTGATACTAAATACAGCATAACATCCTTGTAATGTTAAACAGGGCAGTGTACCTACTCACCCTGCCCCAGTAAGCAGCGTCCATACCTCTACTCACTTTACTTATGAAGCAGCGTACCATCTCACTTCATACACCATTCTTTGTAATGTTAATCAGGGTAGCATACCTACTCACCCTGCCCAACAAGCAGGGTTCATACCTCTGCTCACTTTCTTTACTTATGAAGCAGCGTCCCAACTCACTTCATACATCATCCATTGAATTACCATCCACCAAATAAACACTGTCCTTACCTTAGCTTGCTTATCTATTCAGCAAGCGTCCTCCAACTACTCATTTCCTTTCCCCAGATCCTTGAAATGAACATCTAGACATCAGAGAGGGAACAGAAGAGGGCATGCCAATCCCTCTTCTCCACCAATCAGCCTGACCAGGCTGTTCCCCCTCCCTTCTACCCAAAATTGTTCAATCCACTTCCCATAAAGGGAAGGGTCAAGCCAAACATCATTTGGTGTAGAATAATTACCCGGACATTACCAGCCCTTGGGAATTACCTGATGCTTACCAAAGCCTCACCTGCCACTGGAGCAAGAATACTCAACCCCAATCACCAACACTACCTGACCCCTAGCAAGGACCCCAGCTAACAATACAATGTGAAGTTCAATTCTGATACTTCCCAACAATTTCAAGCAAACAAGACATTACTTTGTTAGCACATATTTAGCTGCACCACTGGAAAACAAAACTTCTTTCATCCCCTCCATCAGCTGCCACATTCCTCAGCCGTCAATCTTGCCGGTTGAGTCCATGTTCCTTTAGCCCATCAAGTAAAATCCACTCTGCACATCCCATCTACCACCTCAGTGTTGTCCAATGACCCCACCATTTATTTGACACCAAAGCATGATCATCTGGGAATGCTCTGCATCTCACCACAGGAACCTGTCACATCATCATCTACAAAGAAAAGGACAAAAGTAAATCCTCTAATATGTAAGAAGAAATCTCCAGCTTATACCCACCTATTCCAAACTACAGCCGCAGCTTTCCAAGACCCCATCTTTCAGATCCCCTTTCCAGGCCACCGCATGATGCCTTCTGCCCTTCAGCAATTTCAGTCAGCAACTGTTGCCACCTCGTGCTCCCCATGTGTAACCTCTTCACTCGCTACTGCTTCCGTCATCTGCGAATTACCTGTGTAATGCCACAACCAGTACTCAGCACACCACCATCTACCAAGAAAAGGAGAAAAGTAAATCCTCTAATATATAAAAAGAGAAGGCTCTACCTTATACCCACCTATTCCAAATTATAACAGCAGTGTTCCAAAAAAAACCCCATCTGTAACAAAGAAAAGAAATGTAAATCTAAAATACATAACACACCTGCCAAGACATTTTCAAACCTTTAACTATTGTCCTATACCATTTTGCAACTACGTGTTCCTATAGCATATGCTGCGGCCCCTGGAACTTCCCCCCAGCACTACGATGCCACAACAGAAATTCAAGAAAAGCGCCGAACAGTAGTCACCAACAGCCGAAGTCTCAAACGACCCTCTTCCAAGCTGTACTAATCATGCCATAGAAAGAAAACATTCAACTTTTTTTTTTGACATTAATACAACTTATTTGTATGGTCCAATTGCTCCAGCATGGGACACTATGACCTAGCAATAAATATTTTCTGAGGTATAAATCCATATAACACAGACAATTGTACAGAATATGACAAGTCGAATTAAAACTTCTTAAAAATACCTAAATGAGTCTGCTTATTCACTACTTGTAGGTTGAGGAACAGTGCGTTTTTGATACATCTGCTCCATGTGGTAGTACTAAATATCATATGACATACTGAAGTCAGTACTGTAGAGTTAAGCACTTTAACCGATATTCCCAGAATAAATGGTAATCCCTCTAAGGAATGAAAAATTGTATCTCGTGTGAAATTAGGTCTTTTTTACAGCTGAATTAAAACAATGCACATAGTTATAGAAACAGGATCACACAAATGGTAGCTTCCTGTCATCCCTGTAAAATTTTACATTATTCCCAATATTAAACCAAGATTTACTCAAAGAGAGGGAAAGAGAGGGCCAAAAATAGGGACCGACTTTAAATATTGTTTTTATAAAATTAGAAAGTTGCTAGAGTAATAGGGTTTGTGTTAACATACCTATGAAGTCTGAAACTTAAATGTATGTCATTAATCAGTGACTTCACTCCTCAGCTCATCCCCGTGATTTGCCAGAAAACCACAACTCTTATGAAGACTAGTCTAAAACTGTAAGACAAAATCCTTGACCCTAACTAAATTCTTATATTTCAGCATCTGCACCTTTTGAGCTATAATTATGAAACATCAGTTGAACACAGTCAGCTGTTTCCCATTTCCCAATTAAAATATGTCAAACATTCTACTCCTATTTCCAAGTAAACTCTGAAATGAATGTTTCACATTTACCTCAGTGTACACAAACATGAATTATCTAGGTCCCCTTACTGTTCTAACCAAAAGCCACACAACCCGCAGCTCGGCCACAGCCAGCTTCCATGCATTACATTTACAACTACCACCAGGCTTCACTACACACGTGCTGAGGGCAACAATGCCTATGAGCCTGCAAAACCCGCCATCACCACGTACAACAACCAGCCAGGAGGAAAGCCCGTGAAACAGCGAATCACCAAGGCAAGGAACCAAAGCACCAGGAAAAACCCGCGAAACCACGAACCGAGACAGCAGCAAGGCACACATGAATACCCTGTCCGCAACTTCAACAGTGAATAAAACGGGATATTTTTTTTTTCTTCCCCCTGAGGCAATATTGAAAGTACCAAGCACCTATTTAACCTCTTCCACTACCCCCCCCACAGAGCCCACTGCACTCTCCCTGAATACATCTGACAAAAGGTAACCTCCCCGTCCCACATCGCTAAAACCCCAGATGCAGCAAAAGCAATGCTGCTGCACATAATTTAAAGCTGCAGGATAAACCTGAAACCATTTCTACAATATATAGTGAGCCTCAGCCACCTGTTTTACCCTTAATGGAACACCTCTTTCTCTAAGTCTCTTGGGTATCAATACCTTACATCAACCATCATGAAGAATGGAAATTTCAGATCACCAGTACCAGGAAACACCAATACAAGAAACCTAAGCCTCCGCAGTAACATAACCAGAACTTGTTGGTGGAACAGATACATCTGCCAAGAAATCCTGTTCTCTAGAACAGATGACCCTCCTTACCAAATAAAGTCACTATGTAACTCTTATCAAAAGCATCCAAGACAAATAGATAACTGATCACAAATACACCATAGGTATGAATATACAGGCTATCATGGGAAAAGGGCAGCAGCTAGTCTACAAGTGTTCTTAACTAGTCAACTGCCTTGTAGCCTACTAATCTATGAGCCTCTGCATAAAAGTAGCTATCATAGACCAATACTCCCTTCTTTAAAGCACACCCCCCAATAAGTAAATAAGGTAACTTTAGTTCCATCCCTTGACTGATGAGCCATGATTGCTCTGTAAATAGTACTATCAGTGATCTGCACTTGATAAATTATGGGTCTCCTATATGTTTTACTGTATGAGGTAACCCTTCCATTCAAACCTCATGAAACTATATACTGTACCTCTGATTGCCTTATTGTCAAAAGGATCCACACCAATGAGATGCATAGCCAGGAATGAAACCAAACAAACAAACAAAAACGCACGAAGACCCAAGACAAGGGACAAATCCCAACATCGCCGCTTCATCCAACTATCAACTGTAAACTACTCAACAAAAGCAGACAGAACTCACCATGCAAGCGCAACCCACAGCCCTCACTTGCAGACAAGTCCATGTTGATCGTGCCAGTAACAAAGCAGCCACTTCCACTGTGACAACCTACCTGTGCGAACTCAAATCTGCTCTGGAAGCAATCTATCCCAATCACAAAAGTGCAACGCTATCATTTCATGAAGGTATGTCTCGCCCACCAGGACATAAACTGCATAGATGCATGACACCCAAGTGCCTGCACATGCATGGAACAACAATGCCCCACAGCCCACAAAAAACTCACGGGGAACCACAAAACAAAGCCACCAGCGAGCCAACTGAGGAGAAAAGGTAACCTCAAAAGAAAAGAAAACAAGCAGGGTGTAGTCTGGACACCATAACCAACCAGTCAGAACTCGCAATCCCAACATTGAGAGTCAGCCAAGGGAAGAAGGGTGATGCCACCAACTCACCTACGTGGTCCCAAGTACATAGCATTCAGTCTTGTCTTTACCGAAGTGCAGCGATCCAAGCCCCACACACAACCACGAGCACACCGCATCTATATGCCATAATAAACCAATCATTTACAACCAGCCACCTTTACATCTGAGACAACAAGATGATCCAGATGACTGCCACCCCAAAGGCAAAGTCATAAAACTCACCTTGGCCCCTCGAGAAACAGCCCTAGCATACCAGCCTGGAACACGAGGCACCATCAGAGAAAGGAATATCCTCCCATGCACCTCCAAAGTACCTACCGCAGGCAGACAAAACCCAGAGTCTGCCCCACCCAATGCACAGCCTCAAACGTGGAAGCCTGCAACCAGCAACACACTCAGGAAACAACCTACCTACCAACAGAAAACAGCACAAACACTGCAAAAGGCACCACATCCGACTGAAGGATCCCATGGCGACAGGGGCTGAGGACAGCCAAAGGAAAATCCAGCACATGTGAATATCATGTCTCCCAGCCCGCGAAAGCCCTGTGAGACCAAGCTGAAATGCACCACAACAGCTCCTCCCCACATGCCATGTAGAAATCAGGAGCACTACCAGAAAAGGGGGGCAAACACCTATCCTGCCCCTAGCCTTCGCCTAGCTGACAAAACTTGCTCGGAACAGCTTTTTTTTTTTTTTTTAAAAAGCTATCGGACCAGTCACCTCCCCCACAATCAAAGCCCCTCGCTCAACCCACCACACCACTAACACACCCAACCACCTGAAACCAAATGGACGTGCACTGTATATGGTCCAGAAAACATGCCCCCATGTGCTTTCTACAATACACCACTAATAATAAAAAACAGTCCCTGTACTTAAAAGACCTCAACTTTAACCTGCATACCTATAACCATACCCTATACCCCAGTTACTCACCTCCTTAACTCCACCACCAAAGCAAGGCCTACCTGACCAAGGAACACACCGGTCGTCAGGACATGAACCTGCATGTAGCAAGTTCACGCCAAAATGTGACTGCTTAACCCAACTACACTAGACTAAACCTCTTAAGCCCCTACCATATTATCACTTCCTTCCAACCATCCCTGCCTCCACTTAACCCTTTCACCTCCCCAATCCACTTAACTCCCCTTAATATTAACCTAACCCCACCCATGAAGATGTCCCAGGACAACTTAGTTTGTTCCAGACTTAATTTGCCAACACATTTCTCTGTGCAGAAGCCTGTTTTCCCAGTCATCACAATAAATAGATCTCTGCACTTGTTCTAATACAAAAAGGTAAACTTTTTAAACGCCTCACAGGTCAAGGAGTGTCTTGCAAGTGCACTTTTACAATCACCTTTCTGAACACAATATAAGTGCTGATAAATTTGCTTGGAAAAGGCATTTTTACTGGTGTATTTTTGAATGTGATGATGCTACTAAGACACTGTTTGGCAAAAGTGTTAGTTTCAGTTATACAAACAAATCTAACATGAAAATGTTACTTGAAAAGTCTGGTAGTAAGACCAAAGGAGTGCCAGTTACTAGAATGTGTGGGTCATGTCACTTTTATCCTTATATTAACACCAAGTATATTGGTTTCTTAAGGGTTATGTTGGGACAAACTGATGTTACCAATGTTTGTACTTGCATGACATCTAGAGTTGTGTATATGGCTTCCTGTGGGGCATGTTCAGCCTTCTAAATAGGCCAGACTAAAAATGCCTTTTCCAAGCATATTTATCAGCACTTGTATAATATTTACAAATTGTAAGAGTTACAAAATTTACCTTTTTGTATTAGAACAAGTGCAGAGATCTATTTATTGTGGTGACTGGGAAAACATGCTCCTGCGCAGAGAAATGTGTTGGCAACTGAAAGTTGATGCTTCAAATTCCACAGGACTTAATGACAGTGTTTCTGTTATTAGTGAATTAAGAAGGAGGGCTTCTGTTGTTTAAGCTTTAGATACACTTCTTTAAGGTATTAATTGAAGTTTGTCTTTTATTGGCTGATGCTGGTGGAGGTGGGGGAGGTTCACTCTGTTTTAACTTGCTTCTTAGTTTGGTTCAACACAGTTCTGAAGAAGTCTGGATAAGATAAAAGCACTTAACTGTGGAGTTAATGCTGTTTACATTAAAGAGTACTTTGCTTCTAGCTGTCTAACTGGTGATTTTTTTTTTGGTTTTTAATATATCTTTATGTAAATATTATATGTAACATACTTTTTGTCCTTGCCATTTGCTTTATTTGCACACTTACCATGTTTTTAAATGTTTTACAACTTGTTTTCTACATCCATCTAATCTGACACTGAAATCAGTCTATTTTGATCAGTGATCTACGCTGGCTAGCAATTCAAGTAAAATAAAACAGACCCTGGCTAGCAATTACAGTAAAATAAAACAGACTTACTCTGCAAGTTGGCAGAGAAAATACTGAATATAGAAATTACACTATTACCACCATAGGTTTCTTAATGTCCCTCCTTCCACCTGTATTTTACAGATTAAATACTGGTAATAATGCAAAACCAAAACTTTAGCTATCCTTAAATAATAAATTGAAATGAGTTGTGTTTTCTTGTGCCTGTCATAGACATTATTGAATGTTACAGCCTGTTACTCTAAAGTAAAAATGCATACCTGAGTACTGACAGAAATGGATGAGGTTGAAACAGATAATATGGATATAGGTTGCATAGCAACACATATGTGTACTGCAAAGACAGAGTATGTCATATATGTATGTATATAAAGCCTATAGACAGATATAAACACTTCCTAAACCGCAAAGTAAAGAAAGAATGAAACAATAAAATAAAATAACGCAAACCTATATACATTATGTGGCATGAGGAATGAAACATCAGAAAAAAGAGGACATCAGCATTTCAACAGTGCAGACTGTATCCAAAGGTATCCTCCGTACCTCTTGTCCTTATTTGGTCAACCACCTCAGTTATTAGGTTACACTGTAACCCTTAGTTGTGAGAAATGAGACTTATCCATGTGGGAAGAGCTGTAAGTATACTGGTAAAGGAGAAGGGAGTATTAAAATATTACTATGAATCTGAGGTGCAGTATTTAATAACCCTATTCCATGAGCTGGAGAAAAAAACAGCAATATGGTAAAGGCAAGTGAGAAGTGTGAGAGAGCGAGCAGATAGACTGCATCGTGCACTGTGGAGACAGTGACAGAAAGGTGAGAGTAACCGCTTGCTAGGATGCTAGAAATTAACAGCAGGTAATGGTAAAACAAATCGAGCTGCAGAATTTGTCCTTGTG
The DNA here is from genome assembly GCF_019279795.1 of Protopterus annectens. NCBI lineage: Eukaryota > Metazoa > Chordata > Ceratodontiformes > Protopteridae > Protopterus > Protopterus annectens. Next base: position 530,050,508 of record NC_056735.1, on the reverse strand, counting down.
CAGTCATATGACTCAGGTTGTTTTTCTGTAGAAATTAAAAAGATGGCAATAAATGGCAAAATATGCTAGCACAAAATTTTATTAAGCGCTTTTCATCTGAGATACTACCCAGACTTCTTTAGATTAAAAAACACAATCAAGAGCCTCCTTTTTAATGCCCCTCTCAAACATCACATGACTGCTGTCATGTGACCAGTCTCCCATAAAAATTCAATAAACAAATTTAAACATACTCAAAAGTTAAAACACATTATGTTATAAGTAAAAATATATATTCTTTCCATTTCCAAGTTAATCACTTTTTTTACAAAAATAAAACATGTAAAAAGATGTATATGAACATATAAATAAAACGTGTACAAATATATATATATATATATATATATATATATATATATATATATGTGTGTGTGTGTGTGTGTGTGTGTGTGTACGCACACACATATATGAATTCACTTTATATGCTTAATCCTGAAATATCGAATTTCAGAATCTCGAGCCCATAAAGTGAAAAACCTAAAACACCGAACACTCAGAAGCATGAAATTCAAAGTTGCAACATCTATACAGCACACACACCACACACATACACATACACATACACCCAATCCTAACTACAAGCAGGGGGGAAGCTTTTTTGAAGTTAGGTTGACCCAACGGGTAACACACCCGGAAATGTTCAAATGCAAAGCTTGTAATTATTGTAAACACAAAGACATAGGGAATGTATTTAGCATTAATAACATACAACACATCGCCATAAGGAAATTCAACTGTAATTCCAAAATGGCGGTTTATTTAGCCAAGTGCCAGTGTTGCACCATGTTCTATATAGGGAATACAGAAAGAAGGCTAAAAAAAACAGGTGTATGAACATTTATATAGTATTATGAGAAATAAGGTTGATAATGCCCTGGCCAAACATGTTCTGGATAACCCCACACATTTATTTTTAAGTTTAGGGCTATTGATCAAGTAACCTGTAACCCTAGGGATGGACCTCATGGTTTAAAATTGGACAAACTTGAACTATATTGGCAGTTATGCCTTAATGCTCATGGATTTCCTGGCCTAAATGACATGTGTTCAATGAAGTTTGTTAAAATTAAAAAGCCTTGAACATTAGGGTACTTAATACATTATTTATATACATATATATTTTAATACAATATATATGTGTATATGTGTGTGTGTATGTATATATATAAATATATATATATATATATATATATATATATATATATATATATATATATATATGTATTGGGTCTATATTGAGTCACCAAACACAAGCTTACAATCTCGAACACTCAGAACAGCAATTTTGTTTCCCAGGGAAAAGAATCGCTGTTCTGAGAAACACACACACGCACACACCACAAACTATTTCAATTGTGGGGGGCTTCACCCCCCTACTTAAATTTACCAACTCTGAGACCACACTACAGTAACGAAGAAGGCAAAATACCAAAGGCGGCCAAGCGATTTCTTTCCCAGGGAAAGAATTTGCTTATATGCCGCTTCAGTATTTTGCCATTTCGTGCTATAACGTTCGATCAAGATGCATTCGAAAGAATGCATCTTCGATCAGCTAATAGGGAACCTATATATATATACATATATATATATATATATATATATATATATATACACACATTTATATATATATATATATATCTATATATATATATATATATATATATATATATATATACAGTTATATATATAATATATATATATATATATTTGTACACATTTTATTTATATATTCATATACATCTTTTTACATGTTTTGTTTTTGTATGAAAAGTGATTAACTTGGAAATGGAAAGAATATATATTTTTACTGATAATGTGTTTTAACTTATGAGCATGTTTAAGTTTGTTTATTGAATTTTTATGGGAGACTGCTCATATGACAGCAGTCATGTGATGTTTGAGAGGGACATTTAAAAGGAGGCTCTTGATTGTGTTTTTTTTTCTGAAGAAGTCTGGGTAGTATCTCAGATGAAAAGCGCTTAATAAAACTTTTTGCTAGCATATTTTGCCATTTATTGCCATCTTTTTGGTTTTTATCAGTTTGTTTTAGTGTTGTTTTTAGTTCTCTGTGTAGAAATTCATAGCCTCATAGTCCTTGTGGTAGATATTGATCCAATTTAAATAATGTATCTTAATTTCTGCCTTTTTTAATTTCTCCAAGTCTTTTGGGATTCTAATACCATGACGGGAAAGGACCCCATTCCTAAGTCAAAGTAAGATTAAAGTTCATAAAATTAGTATTGTTTCACTTTTTGATATTAGCCAAAAGTGCTCTTTGGAACACCATAATGTGGCCAATAATGACTGCTTCTGCAATTCGTATGGTGCTACATGAATTGGTAACATATCTAAATACGACTGTAAATTTTTTTTTATAAGACCAGTTGCTCCTACTACTACTGGAACTGTCTGGGTATCTTTCTTCCGCATGGCTCTCATTTCTGCCTTCAGATCCAGGTATTTTATGACTTTGTGTCTCTCTGTACACAAGACACTGTAGTCACTGGGTGTGCGATTTCAATGACCAATGCTACTTTTGTCTTCTTTTCTTGGATCACTATATCCGGTTTTCTAGCATCTATCTTTGGAACTGTTGGTATGACCCCACGTGATATAAACTTGATTTTCTATGATTCTTTGTGGCTCATGTTTCCAGTGTTTTGAGCCACTTCGATATCATAATGTTTGCACAATCTCCAGTGTAAAAGGCTCGCCACATTATTATGCCTTTCAGTATACAGTCCCTTTGCCATTAGTGCATCACAACCAGCAACAAGGTGTGTGACTGTTTCCAATTCAGTTTTACAAAACCTGCATATGTCTGTTTCTCCCACACGTTCAATGGACTTTGTAAACCAGTGTGTATGTAGCCCACTATCTTGGGCTGCCAATATTAACCTTAAATTTCTTGATGTGAATTCACCTCTTCTTAACCATTCCTGTGTTCATACTTGTTCAACATGAGGCTCTTCCAGAAGTTTTCTATACTTGCAACTATATTTATATTTTTTCCACATTTCTTGCCTTCTGATCTAGTCCTTCACCTTATATTCTTTCTTTTGTTTTTTAGCGCATTCAGTTGCTGCCTGTTTTTTATCTACTTCTGCTATAATTTCCATTCCTGCTTGAAGTCGATATGCTTCTGCTAAATTAAGCAGAGATGTCATCTTAAATTTATTTTCCTCATGTTTCAAAACTTTCACTACATTTGGATCCTGTGAGGTCAGCAGATATGTGTGGAGTCTCATGACTGTAGATCTATACATGTAATCAATTTCAAGGAGGCCCATCCCTCCTTCAGTGTGGGGAATATATAATCTTGGTATACACTGATTTTTGTAAATCATTTGGTAAGCATGAAGCATCCTTCTTGCTTTAATATCCAATCTATACAACACTTTTTGGGGCCAGTCAATCACTCCAAAACTATAAGCTAGGACAGGGAGAGCAAATTAATTTAGGCTTGGATCTTGTTCCTAGATGTCAATGCTGTTTTCAGGATTAATTTAAGTTTTCTAAAGTATGCCCTACTGAGCTTTATTCGTATTTGTTCATGTTTTATTGCCGATCCTTCATCAATTCCCAAGTATTTATACACTCCCTCTTGCTCAAGTTCTTTTATATCACATTATTATCCCAAACTTATGTTTTCCTGGTGCTGCAGTTTTCTGTTTTTAAAGGTTGCTTTTGCACATTTATCAAGACCAAATGACATTCCAATATCATCTGAAAAAGTTTTGACAACCTGCAGCTGTGCTTTCAGTTCTTCATCTGATGAGCTATACAGTTTTAAATCATCAACAAAGAGAAGATGAGAAGTCATTAGACTTTGTTGTTTTCTAGAAGCCAAATTGTAGCCATGGCCTAAGCTAAGTAAACAGCTTAATGGATTAATGGCAAGGCAGAATAGCAAGAGAGTCACCCTGGGATATCCCCCTTTGAATTTTATCCCTGGGATAATAATCTGTCCTTTATCATGGCTTAATTGCAAAGTGGCCTGCCACTGTTTCTTGGTTACTGTAATGTAGTCAATCAGTGTAGGGTGTATCTTATACATTTTTAAGCACTCTTTTATCCATGAATGTGGAAGGCTATCAAATGCTTTTTTGTAGTCAATCCATGCCATACTAAGATTATTTCCCTTCTTACAGTTCTCCACTATAACTTTAACATCAAATGATCCTTTGTTCCATATGACTTTCTTTTATTGCCCTTTTGTTCTACTGCCATAATTCAGTTTTCTTCTAAATGACTATAAACTCTGTTGACGTCAATTCCCATGTATAGTTTGTACATCGTTGGAAGACAAGTTATTGGCCTATAATTTTTAGGGTAGCTTGCAGGTTCACTCTTAAGTAAGAGCATTGTTTTTCCTGTTGTTAACCAGTGCGGTGTATGTTCAGGGTACACATATAAATAGTTCTTACTCATGGCTAAGTCCTCGTGCAAAGAAGTTAATACTTTAAGCCAAAAGTTAGGTAATGCATCTGGCCTTGGGATTTTCCAGTTAGAGGCTTTTCTCAACTTTGTTTCAATCTCTCTGTCTATTATATCATGCCATTTCATATCCTGTACCTTTAAACTTCTTATTCTTCCTTTTACTTCTTCTATCCATTTAGAATCTTTGTTATGTTCCACGGGATCTTCATCGATACTTCTCCAAAATGTATCTATTTCCTCTTTTTTTGGTAGTCTTTCAATTCCTTTTACCTTATTTCCCATTTCTATATAAAACTTTTTTGGGTCATTAATACATTTCTTAATTTGTGCTTTTCCTTTATATTTATCTTTGTATCTTCTAAGTCTTTCCACCTGTTTTGAAATTTTTAGTTTATCTCCAATAGAACATAATAGATCTTGGTCTGTTCTAATACTATGCATTGCTTTTATCACATCTATCTTTCTTAGTATTTTTGTTGATCTATTCCCTCTTCTATAATCTTCTAACAGTGACACTTCTTGTCTTAGCTGCTTTATAATTTTCTCTGTTCGATATTTCCATGATGGTATTCACTTTCGCTACCTCTTTTCTCTTGCTACCCTGTGCTCCTGTGGTAGAACTTTATCAGTTATTAATTTAGCAGCGCAGTATTATATTCTGTTTACTTCTGTTATATTGCATGAATCTCTATAGACAGTCCTAATTACTGTCTTCATTTGTTTTATAAAGTTTCTAAATTTTGGGGTTTTATTAACCTTCTGCAGTCTATTTCTCTCATTGATCTTGATATATCTATCTTTGTCTATTAAATCAAGCAACTCTTCTTTTAACTCATTTTCTTCCATACTGAGGGCACATTCCTTGTTTTCTATTTCCTGCAGACATTCCATAAAAAAGTTCTATAGCATCTTCCTATGGCACATTCTCTTCAATTTAATCCTGTGTCATCTGTTGTTCTATCATATAGAACTCGCTGGCCTATCACTCCTCAACATTGACTGCATCAGAGTTTCCACAGTTTCCTGTTCCTTTCCTTTCTGTCTAGTGTTAAATGAACGTTTATACTGGTTTCCTGTGGAAGGCTCCAAACTATCTTGATATGGCACCTTACCAATTGCTTCCTGTTCCACTGATTTTCCCTTAATTTGGATATCCATTGCTCTATCCTGTTGTGGTGCTTTCTGTACTCGATTTACTACACTGAATCATTCTCTTTGCAGCTGTTCCATAACCGCAATTTCTATTTCTTTGACTTCTCCATTACTAATCTCTTTTTCTACTTTTCCTCTTAGTCTTCTTATTTTTTGTATTGTAAAGTTTTCCATATCCTGATTCCTTTGCCTATATTTTTCTTCAAATATCTTTGGTGCTGCTCAATAAAACTTTTTGCTAGCATATTTTGCCATTTATTGCCATCTTTTTGGTTTTTATCAGTTTGTTTTAGTGTTGTTTTTAGTTCTCTGTGTAGAAATTCATAGCCTCATAGTCCTTGTGGTAGATATTGATCCAATTTAAATAATGTATCTTAATTTCTGCCTTTTTTAATTTCTCCAAGTCTTTTGGGATTCTAATACCATGACGGGAAAGGACCCCATTCCTAAGTCAAAGTAAGATTAAAGTTCATAAAATTAGTATTGTTTCACTTTTTGATATTAGCCAAAAGTGCTCTTTGGAACACCCGCAATGTGCCCAATAATGACTGCTTCTGCAATTCGTATGGTGCTACATGAATTGGTAACATATCTAAATACGACTGTAAATTTTTTTTTATAAGACCAGTTGCTCCTACTACTACTGGAACTGTCTGGGTATCTTTCTTCCGCATGGCTCTCATTTCTGCCTTCAGATCCAGGTATTTTATGACTTTGTGTCTCTCTGTACACAAGACACTGTAGTCACTGGGTGTGGCGATTTCAGTGATTAATGCTACTTTTGTCTTCTTTTCTTGGACCACTATATCCGGTTTTCTAGCATCTATCTTTTGAACTGTTGGTATTGAGTGACCCCATGTGATATAAACTTCATCATTTTCTATGATTCTTTGTGGCTCATGTTTCCAGTGTTTTTCAGCTATTTCAATACCATAATATTTGCACAATCTCCAGTGTAAAAGGCTCGCCACATTATTATGCCTTTCAGTATACAGTCCCTTTGCCATTAGTGCATCACAACCAGCAACAAGGTGTGTGACTGTTTCCAATTCAGTTTTACAAAACCTGCATATGTCTGTTTCTCCCACACGTTCAATGGACTTTGTAAACCAGTGTGTATGTAGCCCACTATCTTGGGCTGCCAATATTAACCTTAAATTTCTTGATGTGAATTCACCTCTTCTTAACCATTCCTGTGTTCATACTTGTTCAACATGAGGCTCTTCCAGAAGTTTTCTATACTTGCAACTATATTTATATTTTTCCACATTTCTTGCCTTCTGATCTAGTCCTTCACCTTATATTCTTTCTTTTGTTTTTTAGCGCATTCAGTTGCTGCCTGTTTTTTATCTACTTCTGCTATAATTTCCATTCCTGCTTGAAGTCGATATGCTTCTGCTAAATTAAGCAGAGATGTCATCTTAAATTTATTTTCCTCATGTTTCAAAACTTTCACTACATTTGGATCCTGTGAGGTCAGCAGATATGTGTGGAGTCTCATGACTGTAGATCTATACATGTAATCAATTTCAAGGAGGCCCATCCCTCCTTCAGTGTGGGGAATATATAATCTTGGTATACACTGATTTTTGTAAATCATTTGGTAAGCATGAAGCATCCTTCTTGCTTTAATATCCAATCTATACAACACTTTTTGGGGCCAGTCAATCACTCCAAAACTATAAGCTAGGACAGGGAGAGCAAATTAATTTAGGCTTGGATCTTGTTCCTAGATGTCAATGCTGTTTTCAGGATTAATTTAAGTTTTCTAAAGTATGCCCTACTGAGCTTTATTCGTATTTGTTCATGTTTTATTGCCGATCCTTCATCAATTCCCAAGTATTTATACACTCCCTCTTGCTCAAGTTCTTTTATATCACATTCTTATCCCAAACTTATGTTTTCCTGGTGCTGCAGTTTTCTGTTTTTAAAGGTTGCTTTTGCACATTTATCAAGACCAAATGACATTCCAATATCATCTGAAAAAGTTTTGACAACCTGCAGCTGTGCTTTCAGTTCTTCATCTGATGAGCTATACAGTTTTAAATCATCAACAAAGAGAAGATGAGAAGTCATTAGACTTTGTTGTTTTCTAGAAGCCAAATTGTAGCCATGGCCTAAGCTAAGTAAACAGCTTAATGGATTAATGGCAAGGCAGAATAGCAAGAGAGTCACCCTGGGATATCCCCCTTTGAATTTTATCCCTGGGATAATAATCTGTCCTTTATCATGGCTTAATTGCAAAGTGGCCTGCCACTGTTTCTTGGTTACTGTAATGTAGTCAATCAGTGTAGGGTGTATCTTATACATTTTTAAGCACTCTTTTATCCATGAATCTGGAATACTATCAAATGCTTTTTTGTAGTCAATCCATGCCATACTAAGATTATTTCCCTTCTTACAGTTCTCCACTATAACTTTAACATCAAATGATCCTTTGTTCCATATGACTTTCTTTTATTGCCCTTTTGTTCTACTGCCATAATTCAGTTTTCTTCTAAATGACTATAAACTCTGTTGACGTCAATTCCCATGTATAGTTTGTACATCGTTGGAAGACAAGTTATTGGCCTATAATTTTTAGGGTAGCTTGCAGGTTCACTCTTAAGTAAGAGCATTGTTTTTCCTGTTGTTAACCAGTGCGGTGTATGTTCAGGGTACACATATAAATAGTTCTTACTCATGGCTAAGTCCTCGTGCAAAGAAGTTAATACTTTAAGCCAAAAGTTAGGTAATGCATCTGGCCTTGGGATTTTCCAGTTAGAGGCTTTTCTCAACTTTGTTTCAATCTCTCTGTCTATTATATCATGCCATTTCATATCCTGTACCTTTAAACTTCTTATTCTTCCTTTTACTTCTTCTATCCATTTAGAATCTTTGTTATGTTCCACGGGATCTTCATCGATACTTCTCCAAAATGTATCTATTTCCTCTTTTTTTGGTAGTCTTTCAATTCCTTTTACCTTATTTCCCATTTCTATATAAAACTTTTTTGGGTCATTAATACATTTCTTAATTTGTGCTTTTCCTTTATATTTATCTTTGTATCTTCTAAGTCTTTCCACCTGTTTTGAAATTTTTAGTTTATCTCCAATAGAACATAATAGATCTTGGTCTGTTCTAATACTATGCATTGCTTTTATCACATCTATCTTTCTTAGTATTTTTGTTGATCTATTCCCTCTTCTATAATCTTCTAACAGTGACACTTCTTGTCTTAGCTGCTTTATAATTTTCTCTGTTCGATATTTCCATGATGGTATTCACTTTCTACCTCTTTTCTCTTGCTACCCTGTGCTCCTGTGGTAGAACTTTATCAGTTATTAATTTAGCAGCGCAGTATTATATTCTGTTTACTTCTGTTATATTGCATGAATCTCTATAGACAGTCCTAATTACTGTCTTCATTTGTTTTATAAAGTTTCTAAATTTTGGGGTTTTATTAACCTTCTGCAGTCTATTTCTCTCATTGATCTTGATATATCTATCTTTGTCTATTAAATCAAGCAACTCTTCTTTTAACTCATTTTCTTCCATACTGAGGGCACATTCCTTGTTTTCTATTTCCTGCAGACATTCCATAAAAAAGTTCTATAGCATCTTCCTATGGCACATTCTCTTCAATTTAATCCTGTGTCATCTGTTGTTCTATCATATAGAACTCGCTGGCCTATCACTCCTCAACATTGACTGCATCAGAGTTTCCACAGTTTCCTGTTCCTTTCCTTTCTGTCTAGTGTTAAATGAACGTTTATACTGGTTTCCTGTGGAAGGCTCCAAACTATCTTGATATGGCACCTTACCAATTGCTTCCTGTTCCACTGATTTTCCCTTAATTTGGATATCCATTGCTCTATCCTGTTGTGGTGCTTTCTGTACTCGATTTACTACACTGAATCATTCTCTTTGCAGCTGTTCCATAACCGCAATTTCTATTTCTTTGACTTCTCCATTACTAATCTCTTTTTCTACTTTTCCTCTTAGTCTTCTTATTTTTTGTATTGTAAAGTTTTCCATATCCTGATTCCTTTGCCTATATTTTTCTTCAAATATCTTTGGTGCTGCTCTTTTTGTATTAGTCTGTTTTGCTTTCTCCTTTGCATAAATATTACACCATATTAAATCTCTTTTCCTTTCCCATGTTCATATTTCTTCTTCAAATGTCTCCTGATCTTCTTGCTTTTCCTTATTCTGGGGACTTGCGCCATCATGCTGTGATGTAGTCTGTTTTAGATCTTCAACATTAAATCCTTCACTTTGCAGGCACTCCATAACTTCAACTTCTATTTCTTTAACTGAAGGAATGTGTCTTACCAGTGTAGGTGTGAAGATGGGATGAGATGCTAGGAAGTTACTCGTCTCCTGATACAGTTTATTAGCATCCTCTTACCAGTAGCCCAGTCTCTATGCAGATTATAGGCACAGAGACAAATATTCCATCACCAAACACTTTTTGTTTACTTATTTTGTATTTGTTAATGAGGTAGAACACTAATCTCCATGGACATTTTTCAAACTCAGCCCAGGATCATTGTCCGATTAAGTGACTTGCTCAGAGGCACACAGTTTATCCTTCACTGATTTGAACCTTGCACCTTTTCCATTTTTCTTTTTGATTACTGACATTTAAGCAAAAGGTACACTTAAATACCAGTAATAATACTATCATGCTGATTGATGCAACCAAACAGTACCTTATGCTCTCAACTCACTACAGAAATTCTTGCACTTCCACCCCATTCAAACTTCATGGTGGGCAATGCTGACCCAGCATTGCTTTCAGACAACACCTCCTTTGCCTTAGCCAGACTTATGAGAAACCAAATTATTACCAGATAGACACATCTTATGCCACAGATTTCTCATCAGCTTCATCAGACTACATGGTAGAAAGATGTTTTGCTGTACAGTAGTGTAGACTTGTCATAGAGTAATTTTATAACTGCTCCATTAATTTTTATACCCTTCAACCCAACTGCCTCCTCATACAAGATTTACTCTTTTGCAGTGTGTAAGTGTAGTCACACACCACAAGTCCTTCTTTCCTTCATTATTCAATCTTACAACCCTATTTTTTTCTCATTATGCTTCACTCCCAAGAAGTCTGAGCCTGCAGGGTGGAACTATTTTCTTAATGAAAATGTTTTTATGTGCTATTCTATACTAGTAATAAGTTGTTTTAAATGAAGTTCCCCTTTCAGTCTATAATTTCTATGTCCTCCATCCTACCTTTTTTGTGTACATCCATGACATAATATAAGTTATCTGCTTATATAACTTGTTCCATAATTGCCTGTCCTTGACTTTTAGTCTGGATTGTCTACTACTGACTGTAGTTTTTCATATCCTCCTCAAACTGAAATAGCCATGATTGTAGGCTCTGTATTTCTTTTGCTAAAAGTATAACATGATTGCATGAATAATGTTAATATACTTGTCTCACAACACCAGGATCTAGGGTTCGTTCCTGACCACTAGGCATATTATTTTCTCTGGGTAATTTGGTATTCTCTCCCCTTAAAAAAATGTGCTAGTTGATTGGATCCAGTAAATGATCTATCTATCTATCTATCTATCTATCTATCTATCTATCTATCTATCTATCTATCTATGTTTCTTCCTTTTGAATTTTACCATTCCCCTTGTAGTCCAAATGTGGCCAAAAAAGGATCCAAGAAGGCCTAGTTTGCACAGCAATTAAATAAACAGCAATTACATCTGCTACATTTTCATGGATAGGCATACTTTTATTATTTCCTATACCATTTGTTATGAATATTCAGTAAACTTCTCCTGGAATATTCCTCTTTCTTCTTTACTCATTTGGTATGTTATTTGTTGGAATTTGCAAGTACATTTCAGTATTTTTCTTACCAGTGGGAAAGTCAGGAAAAATCAAGCCCCATGGGAAAGACTCCAAACCAACTTCATTCATGCTGGATGGATCCCTCTGTGAAAACATAATAGCCGTGCATGGTCAGATCAAACAAAAATGATGGTTTCATTCTGCCATGCATGCACTGTGTCTTACAGGGAACCATATTCAATTTACAGTTATCATTCTGAGACTAACTCGTGGAAAGTCAATAGATGATATCTGTTTACTGCCTATGTTTTTGTTTTTCACTTAGTTAACTGGATTAATCTATGGAATTTGTTTTAGTCACATCATGGGTCAAAAGGCAAACTGCTAGCAGTACAGCTATAATTAAAACATAATTAGACAATTAAGTAACAGATGTTAGATATAGAGCTGACGTTACAGTAATGCGAGAAATATACATTTAACACCCTTAATTGTTAAGCAGATTTAAAAGTATTCAGGGTACAGGATATTGTAAAATGTCAAATCTGCAATTGTACAGGAACAAATGTTAATTAACAGAACTGACCAAAAATGGAAATATTGTGTTACATGTGGTAAACTTTATGACATATAATTCTAAATCTGTTAAGAATTAATCTTCATTAAAAAATGTTAGTACTGATTAAAACAGATCTGCAAGCAGTACAGAATAACAAGCCAAACATTTGAATACGGTATGAAACCAAGTTGCACTAGTAGAATAAAATAACCACACTACATTAAAATGAGTATGCTAAAGGGTACAAGAGAAAGCACATTATTATGTTGACAAAACTGGTATAGATTTGGGAACTGCCAAAAAAAGGGACAACAGACACGAGTTATGATTATCATATCTATAAGAACCCCATTACATTTGTTTAAAAGAGGAAATAGCCTTCCATCACAACAGACGACATACCTGATATTCCTTTATCTACACAGTTTGCATCATTCACTGTAACTTGGGCCCACAGAGCAGCCGAAAATCATTATGTCTTGAGTGAACCTGTAGCCCCAAAATTTTATTCCCCTCTACTTTGTTAATTCATGTTTAAATGCACTGTATGAAGAAAACAATATGCCATTATCGTTACCATTTTAAGATCATAGTCATTCAAAATGAACATGACTTCCTTTCAAAAGGATGCATTTTTATCTGTCGTGAATTTTTAGATGACTAACCTACTACATATGCTTCATATGGTGTAAAAACAAAGGCAGACTCAACATCTCAGTCCTCTGATGGTTAACTTCTGGTACCAGACCCTAGTTCCAGTGAATAGGAAAAGAAGACCAAGCTTAGTATCCAGTTGTTTTTAATACTTAATAGTTTGGAGTATATGAATACCTGATACATGAGATCTAAACTTGCATTTCACCAAACAAGTTTAGGTGGAATGCCTTATTGATTGATTCAGATTTTCTTCAGTACTTCTTCAATATTTTTTGTTGCATCTTTTTTCAGTCTTTCAATGGCAGGTATACTGTTTTCAGTGACACTATGATGATATAAACAGCTCCCAGCAACTTCAAATTCTGTAAATTGCCAGTTAATTTACTTTTTCCAGTGCAAATCATCCAAATAACTGACATCTTTATGTCTCTTGTGACCCAGTAGACTTGCTGTACTAGCATAGTTGTGATTTTTTATTGAATCACCCACTAGTTTCCATAAGTTTGTGTTATTGGTTTGACTCTTTTCATGGTCTTTCCACTTGTGCTTCTCATCAGTGCAAAATATAATGCACTCAAATAGTGTCTTCTATCCTAAAAAGGCTGGGAAGTTTTGTTTTTTTTTCTAAACATGGGACATGCTGACTATTTTCGGAAGCTAAGAGAAACAATAATCTTGTTAAAAGAACTATATCAATTGCTATAGCAAGGTTCTTACATATGAACTTTACTGATATTAGCTCCCATGTATGAATACCCACTACAGAAATGCACTGTGTACCTACTAGCAGTTTTGATAGCCAAAACACAATCTGTGCTGCCCCGAATTAAATCAGCAAAAGTGAGAAAGAGCAAAATGTCAAAACAATATTTTAAAATTTTTGGTTGACTGAAAGTACATTTTGCTTCTGCTGACTATCTATATGGCACAATAAGTTGTGTTACAGCTTTAAAGCTGTTACACTCTTTGTAGTTCTACATTTTTTTAATTATATATAGAGTGAGCTACAACTCACTATATATTGCAAAGAATTATGATATTATCTCTAATCATAACTCAGTTTGTTATGAGTTCTAAATATAATTTCCAAAAAACTCACCTCTCAAACTTCAGTCTCAAGGTACGTTCTTCAGAATCCATTTCCTGGTCATATAACACACTGGTTATGATCAGTGACCTGAATGACCCAAACATTGGTAACTAAACAAAGTCCATTGAAAACTTCCAGCAAGGACTAACAAAAAGTACCAAATAACTATTAGAAGACCTAGACTGGAAATGTGTGGACTCCTTAGGACTGAGTTAATTTTCTTAATTCAAGCTGTGGCAGATAAAAAGGGTCTCATACTAGACTTTTATTCACACATAGCCCCTTTTCTATCCTATGTATACCTATGGACTTCTAGACTAATGATATACATCCCATGATCATATGTTAATCTGTAGACTTAACCACTATTAGCAGAGAATTGGGTAGACTGATGCAAAGGCTGGTATGCAGATCCTCAATAAAATGCCTTTCATTGGTGATTATCTTCTAATCTGACATCACATGGAGTCGTAATAGCCCTAGCACTCAATAAATAAATTGTGTCTACAACAACCACATAAGTGTTTTAGTGATACCCAACCTCTTAACTCAGTTTTTATGCCCTCCTTTATACATTCCAGAAAAAATCAGTACAGCTTCTTCTGCTTTGCAGCTTTTCAAACTCCCCTTCCCCAAGTAAAAGAAGAATATAGCAACTTAATCCATGGCCACTCCAATCTGCAAAAATAATTTTTTTTTTTTTTTTTTTTTTTACATTTGTTGACCGGGATAGTCCAACTGGATACATGTCCTTTTTCAGTGGAGGCCTGGGTAGAAAAGCTCCAGACATGCATAGAACAAACAATTACACAATTGCATAATTACATATAAACAAACTTTACAAATTCAGGGCATCATATTACATGTCAAACAGACTCACATAGTAGTAGAACTAGTAGATTACAGACAATACAGCTAAAATGCAGGCAAGCATGGCATGAAGTCCTCTTTTAGCACTTGATTATAGGTACAAGTTAGTCAGGAATAGAACAAGGACATAGCTAACACTTTTTAAAGTACTGAATTAGACTTTTTTTGAATTGAATTAGAGAGTCTTCTGAAGAAAGGTCAGTAGGAAGAGTTCCAAGTTTTGCCAACAGAGTTGGCAAATAGAGATTCCCCAGATGAGTTACTGGTTTTGAAAGTTTGAACTAGTAGTCTGTCAGATGAGCAAAGTTTCTTGAGGTTACTGTAGGGGGTGATGAGATTTTTAAGTACATGCATATTTTCAGAGTGGTATAGAACCTTGTGTGCAACTATTAGTTGGTTAACCTGAAGCAGGATAGGCTGTTCAAGCCACCCTAGCTGATTTTGATTAAGACAGTGATGAGTTCTGTAGGCTGCACCAGTAGCAAATCTAGAAATGTGATTACAGCAGCTTGAAAGTTTAAGGTCAGTTTTACTCAGGTTTATGAATAAAGGAGAGGCATAGATGAGTGGAGAATAGATGTGTATGAGCAATTACAGTTCTAGCTAGTAGTGTTAGGAATGGCTTAATCTTGTATAGAGAGCCAAGTTTTTTATTAACTGTTTTAATAATTTTATTAATATGCAGATCAGACTTAATGTTATTGTCTACTATTACCCCTAAGAGTTTAGTAGAGGGAGCTGGTGAAATAATGGTGCCGTTGTTAGACTTTAAAGTAAAGGTTGTTAAGGAAGACCTACGAGTGGGGGAGAAAAGCAGCACCTTGTTTTTGTTAGGATTCAAGATGAAACGATTAAGGAACAAATTTTCAGTGGTGTTGAAGGTATTTTGGGATGAAGTCTGCAGATCTATAGGGGAGGTGATGGACATACCTCTCAACCTGGAAACATCAAAAATCTGGACAAGGCCCATGAAAAATAGGTACAATTCTGTATGCTGATTAACATCTAATTTGCATACATAATTATGTAACCCCACCCACTCCAATGGAGTTGTGGGATACCAACTTTCAAACGCAAACTAAAAAACAGACAACCAAAATATGGCACCACACCAGAGTTCCCCTGCAGCCATTCCAATGTTCCATTACCTGGCTATTTCACCCCATTTACCATAAACAGTAATATGTGTATATTGCTTTACTTCTACAATGATTATTTGGATTTTATTTTTACATTTTGCAGCACAGTAATGCACAAACACTAACAAACATATGCTAAATAAAACAATACTGTCTCACTATGAAAATAGATTTGGCATTAAAACTTCTCTGCCCTTGAAAGTCACATTCATTAAAACAGCATTGAAACCCACATCACATCCAAACAAAATGCATCTGGCCAGTGGTGGATAAAGATTACCTTTGGGCTGTCATACATGTGATTTTTGATGCACCTTCCTGATTGTATTAAATTGTATTCCTTGTATTCTTATAAACTATATTCCTTGAATACAGCGCACTTGTTAGAGCACTTTTTAAATTTGTTTTGAACATTTTCCCACTAAGCAGTGAAACAAAATGCACAAACCAATAATGACAAAATTGCCCAGTACCCCAATTCAGAACATTTCCATCATAACAGCCTTAGTCAAACTTCTACAATCCACCAGTATCCATAAATATGCACAATATCTGCAAAAGGAAAAGTCATCTAAATAATTCACATTAAAGAGATCTGTAAGTAACAAAGAGCTTGTTGCTAGCAAACAACTTTATATTTCATTGCTTAATTTAAAAAATAAAGTGCCTGTTGCCCTTGAGGAATAAATTGCCTATATTGCATTAAAAAATGGTAAGCTATTAATATTTCAATAGGGAATGGATGGCAAACTGATAACAGGTTCATAGTTACTAGGTATCTCCATTCTCCGCCAAAGACATTCTTAGTACTACAGTATCCACACCCCAAAAGTACACAGTGCAGTATCAGCAATCTAGCTACATAATGTGGGAGTAGAAGCCACAGCCTTCTGCATTAAAAGCAAGCATTTTACCTGTTGTGCTACTAACACAAACAGACATCACATAAGCAGCACTAAAGTTCGATCCCCCTGAAAACTATGCAGCACAAGACATCTGGAAAATGCCAAAATGTATGGGGGGGCAAAGGCCCCAAACCAGGGACACTTTAAACATTGCTTGTATGATCCTAGAAAAGTTGCTAGAATAAAATGTTTTGTGTTACCATGCACTTCCTGAAAGATAGGATGACTGAAACTTAAATGGCCATCATTATTTAATGAATTCAGTTCTCACTGATTTGCCAGAAACCACAAATTTTAAGAGGAACAGACCACAAGTAGGAGCTATCTTAATTGCAGTAAGCAATAATACCACAAAGCAATTGACTTTTGCAGTAAGCAATACCACACACAAGCAATTGACTCCTGCATTAAGCAATACCACACAAAAAATCAGAAGCTTAACAGAAAAAGCAATACACTTCTGCAGACTGCAGTTTCTCAATTAGAACTGAATCTTAATAGAACAGTGACCCAGCTTTCAGCTAGCCCCATTTGCAGTCGTTCTATAATTGCATGACTTTAAAAAAAAATCACTTAGTAAGTACAAAACAATAAAGCAAGTTAAGCAACCGAAGGTCTTTTTCTCATAATACATTGTACTGACCCAAAATAAAATAAACACTTCTGCACTCTGCCATTCTCGCACATAATTGCCACATTGGCCCATTTCTCATTTCAGCTTGCCTTAAACAGAAAAAACACAAATACCCAGTACACTTTCTGAAACTGCAGAATTAGAAGCTTAACAGAAGAGCAATACATTACATACATGTCTGCAGACTGCCGTGCCATTTCTCTTTTCATCTTAAAAGTTTCTCTGAGCTCTCGCACACGCATAAGGCAATAAATAACACTTACAGTCTTTTTTTGCCCTAGACTCTGCACACACACACAAACAAATACACACACACACACACACACACACACACACACACACACACACAAACACACACACCTTACCTCCAGTTCCAGCCAGCATAATCTGCTCATGATCATGACAGAATAAATCTCCACTTCCACGCTAAGCAGCAGAATAAATACATCCAAGCAGTAGTTCTCCATGGCACGCTAAACATAAGCCGTCCAAACAGTTCCCGCTCGCGTTTACTTTAAAATCCAAGCAGAGCAGCTCTCCACACTAAAGAGAAGCTAACAGCAGCAGAAAAAATAAATCCAAAAAGTTCCCGCTCGCGTTTGCCGGAAATACGTGCCCTGTGTGGGCTCGAGCTGAATTCCGACTGGTTGGCAGAGCTGACATTGCTGATGTCATCGCGTACGTGATGACGTCAGCGACACCGCAAATTTTTAAATAAATCTTTAAAAATAAATTGGAAATGAAGGGGTGCCACTCGTGAATCGTGGCACCCCATTATTTAACCCCAAAACTCATTTTTTACCGAGTAATTCGGTACGGTTGGGAGGTATGGTGGTGGAGCATATTAAACTGGAATCAGCCACATATTGAATGCATGCTGCATTTGGGATGACCATATACATGTCATTAATAAAGATGGAAAATAGAAGGGGTCCTAAAATGGAGCCTTGGGGGACTCCAAGGGTGATAGGTAAAAGGATAGATAGTTTGTCCTGCCATAGGATAGCCTGTTGTCTACCACTGAGATAAGATTGGAACCATTGAATGGCCTGGTCATTTAGGGAGATGGTTTTCAAAGTATGTATGAGTAGTTGGTGGTTTACCATATCGAAGACTTTGGAAAGATCAAGAAAGATGGCTGAGGAAAGTTTATTATTGTTACGGTATTGGTTTATGACATTAGAGAAGGAGAGGAGGGCCAAGGTGGTATTATGGAAAGGTCTAAAGCTGTGTTGAGAGTTAGCCAAGAGATTGTTCTGAGCAAGATAATTCAGTAGTTGTATACGGATGCATTTCTCCATAATTTTAGCCAGGGGTGATAGAATAGCTATGCGTCTATAATTAGACAGTTCAGTGGAGCTGCCCCCTTTATGGTGTGGAATAACATGGGATATCTTCCAGATGGAGGGGATGGAAGCTTCAGATATGGTTCTATTGATCAGAATGGAGGTGGGGTATGCTAAGGCATCCGCAGCTTTTTGTAGATATTCTGCAGGGAGGAGAGCCGCAGATAGGGTGGTTGGTTTTAATTTCGTAAAATATCCTAACTAGAATGTACCAACTTAATCCATGGTCACTCCCATCTGCAAAAATATCATCACTTTTTTAAATATCTTTCTTCCCTTCACTATCTTTGATGGTCTAGTTCTGTCTAGCACATTGCTGATCCAGTAACAGCTCACCCATCCTAACTAAACTGCATGCCAGGCAGGGAAGGGGACCATAATTCTCAGTCTGTTTGAGCAAGAATTCTGGACAAAGCCATAAACAATGGGGAGACAAAGGACCAAAAATAGGGACAATTTTTAAATATTGCTCTTACAAACTTAGAAAGTTGATAGAATAATAAGTTTTGAATTAGCATGAATTTCCTGAAGGGTATGAAGCCTGAAACTCAAATATCTATCATTATATTCTGATTTTAATCCTCAATGATTTGCTAATGATGTACTAGAAAAACACAATTTTATGAGAAACAGACAAAAATGTGAGGCAAAAACCTGGGCATTCTGAAAAAATCTGTAAAATTGACAGGTATGAAGGGGACAAGTCAGTTTGCTGTAAGATCTTCATCAGAAGATAGCTTATATTCTTTCATTTTCTATTTGCCTTATCTTTCATCTCTCTCTAGTAACTGGCAAATTCACAATTCCTGCAATATTAATTCTCATCTAATCTTTATATTTCATCCAGATCAAAGTCAACTATCAGGTGTGATACAGCAATGATCTCCAGAAGTCATACTCAGTCGAAAACTATCATTTCTGTCCCATGTTCAAAACCAGTGCACCAGTCTTAACTCAGTTAAATAGGACCATAGGAGATTACTAGGCTATCGACCTTTAGATCATTTTAAGCTTAGCCGTTACATCCTAATGTAATGCCATGAAAATGCTAGTCAGTACCCAAGACTGCATTTAGTGATGACTGCCCATGTCCAGGAGGGTTGTGAGCATTATCTCTGGTAAGAATTTATGGTGCCCCAGCCACTCATCCAGGTTCCTCTTGACCAGCGTCATGGAGGTGCTCTGTTTCACATAAATTGGTAGGCTGTTCCAAAGACTCAGCAGTCACTGAGAGATAAATCTGTCCCTCCTACATATCTTATTTAAGTCACAGGACATATTTAGGTCCCTGGAATGGGTAGCCCTAGCCCTGTTTTATTTATTGATATGCAGAAAGCTCATTACGTTTGGGTCTTGGATTGCTCTGTTGGCCAGGCACAAGTATCCCCTAAGAAGTCTATAC
>NC_056735.1:530022969-530025469 GCF_019279795.1 Protopterus annectens | reverse complement strand
GGCAATTAACTAATTAATTTCTAGCATGAAATTATAGTAATAAAGTAACAATGTGAAAGCCAAATATGGGTGATATCATCACTGTGTCACTAAAACATAAACAAGTTTATAATCAGTTAAAGTCAACGCACAGATTAGAATTTGTAACTACAAAGGTATATGCCTACAATTCTTAAAGAAAAAAGCCTATAGTGTGATATGTTCTCTTTTCACACACATGCTGGCCCAGATGAAGAGAGCATACCACCTCTGACTATGAAGATTTCATGTGAATGCAGTGGCCACAGTCAGATGTATACACTGTCTGCCCAAGGGAATCACATCAATTATTCAATGATTGTTTAACAGTGACAATGTAACTGCCCTTTGTTTTCACACATTGGCTACCATCTAATAAAAGATAACTACTTGCTGTGTAAATGTTTATGTCTTATTGAGAAGAACGTAATAGATATAAGGATTACAGTAATATATTTCAATTTGCTGATCTCATGAATATATACTGTTCCTCAAAAAGACATATAAATTATCAATTAGCTGCAATCTTGAAACCATCCTATACTTTTCCACATAGCTACCTTCCCCAGTCTCCATATAGTAACCATCTGAAAGCATAGGTTGCAATGAAAATGGAACAAAACATAGTCACACTAATATATTTCAAATGCTGTCAAACATATATGCTTTGTCCCACACCCAATAAATCATATCAATATTTGTCCCACACCCAATAAATCATATCAATACTTATTTCATTCTGATCATAAAACTGCATTTTGCTTGTGTACACAGACTGACCATTAAATATGGCTGCTTTTGATAATTAACTCAATGATCATGAAGAAAGTAACAGTGGTCAAAATAACTTATTTCAGCTTCCTGCTGTCATTTACAATGACATTTATATACCCCCAATCGCTGTAATTATAAATACAAAAGGAAATATGGATCTCAGTTGTTAACATTGCCCACAGATACCTGAAGATCTGCCAGTAAATGTACCTGCAAGAGAAAAACTGTCCCAAAAGATCCGAAAGTCTGTTCCTGTTGATTGCACCAGGTAAGTAGTAAGAACACTTCTTCAGAATATCTGATGTCAAGTGCTTACCTCACATATTAATGTCACACAGATTTGCAAGCCATGTCCTGTTACTTTGTGAAAAGGAGGGACTGAAGTGATTTACTGCCTTAGTTTGTGAAACTAAGTTATTCATTCTGTAACAACTTGCTTTATTGTAGTCAGTGCTTAGTTTGTTAAAGCGAGTAATTGATGGATGGATGAATGAAAACATCTTTGTAGTCTGCATTAGATGGTTTTGCATGCTGCATGTGGCCTGCAGACCAGGAGTTTAAAGAAATTTTAATAGTATCCAGCCTGACTCTATGGCATAGAAGGATGGTGCCCTGACAGCACTAAAGGAGCCAGACATGGAGGAGGAGGAGGAATGAAGGGGTATGGCTCACTCACATCTTTTTGTGGGGGATATTTCCCAGACTCAGGGCACACTTGATGGTAATACTTCCCTTGAGGAAACATCTGCTAGTTCATTGGGTGAAGAGGCAGGACTGCTTTGAGGGAACATACCTTGTAGAAGTGAGGATGTGATATCCACAGTCAGCCTGTTACACATTCCCTCCCCTGTACTTCACAGGTATGTATGGGCTAGGGCTTAAAGTAATTGAAATCTTAAATCTCCCATGATGGCTGTATGAAAGATGGCCCCTCCAGGTAAATTCACTCTCCCATATGATGAGGAATGAATAACCATTAATATTAATAACAGTTAACTGAGAGAATACTGATCATCCACAGATAGCAGGGGAAATACAGTGCAGAAAAATAATAGTATCCAGTTTAAACAATTCTGTAATACCTTAGCCATTGATTACTGAAGACTAACTCCACTACAGTCACATGCTAATAGTACTTAGAATTGTTCATGTCCAGCACAGGTACGACACTTACAACTGTAAACATTAAAGGCATTTTCTGGAAATGGTAAGCTATTGCCATTTTAATGTCTAATCATTTCATTCCTGGAAGCTTACTGCTTGTGAACAGGCACTTGATCAACACTCAGAATATCATCACTGAAAGGTCGCTGGTATCTTGCAATGGTGGTTAGACATGGAAAAAAGCAAGAAAGTGAGTGTCATGTTTTCATCACTTTCCCTTCTTCTTTCAGTTTTTCCAGTCTTGGACATTTTTTACTTTTAGTTTATGTTTTTAAACTTTAAATTTGTATGTCTGGAAACTTGAGTTTGAATTTTTACTTGGATATCCATTATTTATACAAGAAACCATTTTTTACTTTTAGTTTATGTCTATTAAATTTCAAATTTATATGTTTGGAAACTGAGTTTGAGTTTTTACTTGGATACCTGTTATTTATATAAGATACTATGTGAGCCTTTTGGTTTTCTTGTTTGGTTTACTGGACTGCGGCTACATGGTCACATGCTAAAAGTGTATGGCAGTCTTGAAGTTGATATACACATC
>NC_056735.1:529917969-530017969 GCF_019279795.1 Protopterus annectens | reverse complement strand
AAGAATGAGGACATGGACAGGATAAAGTTTAAAAGACTCTTTTCACACAAAAAATGATTACACAGATCTCAGATATCTTAAATATCATAATATCCATGTAATCTAGATTTCTGTAATGTGAAATGTATCTGTTGATGTGTAAATAACCAAAATAAATCAACTATCTCTCATATAAAAATATGTAAATATATACAAAAATTGTATAGTAAAACTGTACAACAGTATTGTCAGTTAGAAAATATATAGACTTTGTACAACCTCATATAAGGTTGCGAAAATTCTTAAAATACAATATTCAACAGGTGCTGAAAATCAAAGTTTAGCTGCTCTCAATTTTAATACAGAAAACTTTACTGACAACTAAAGTTAAATGCCACAGTATTTCCTGGAATTAACAATTCAGTATCCATCATCCCTGTATGGATGTTGTAAGGACCAAACCACTTCACCAATCAACTGTTTAAGTAAAACAGTAAAGTGGATGATGGAGAGATCCCGAAGAAAGGAAGCTCCTATAAGGAGTAAATGGCAGAGAATGGATAGAGTTGAATAAAATGAAAGGTAGGGACAGTTTGTAATTAAGTTGTGATTAAAGAAGCTGACTAAAAATAGAATATAGACAAGAACAACCACATAGATTACAGGATGGAGGTGAACAGTAAGAATAAAAAAAGTGAGCACTGTGACAGAAGATGAAAGGTTTAACTCTAGTTTTCAGCAAGGTAAACTGGTAATTAATAAGTTAAAGAATTATACATGTGCCAGAGTTTTTTTATATTTAAATTTTAGTATTTCATTGCACAAAATAATTAAATGATTCCAAAAATGTGTAAACAATGATGTACGATAAGTATGCCTGGTTACATTGTTGGGAAGGTGTAATAATAGTACAGAAGTTTAACAAAACAAACCAAAGCAATACGGAATTGTTTTAGTTGGAAAGGGGCAGCTCAGACAAATAATTCATCATAATATGCAGCAAACAAACCAGCCTTGGGATAGCCAGCTGCAGTACACACATGTAAAAATTATTTAAATATTAAAAGCAAATTAAGCACTTAGAAGTTCAAATAAAATAAAACATAAAGTAATTAATCAGCCACTGACACAGCAGAGATACACATTGCATGCTTGTATACATACATCATACACACTGAGAAAGTC
Organism: Protopterus annectens; assembly: GCF_019279795.1. Classification (NCBI taxonomy): domain Eukaryota; kingdom Metazoa; phylum Chordata; order Ceratodontiformes; family Protopteridae; genus Protopterus; species Protopterus annectens. The sequence goes on along the minus strand of NC_056735.1, from coordinate 530,016,805 downwards.
CTGGTTAAGAAAGAAAAATATGAAAATAAAGCAAGATCAAAGAGGGTAAGAACATCTGAGGAATAAAGAATAGCATTATGTTAAATGCAATAACTTAAACAGCTTCCTTTGGGATCTATCTAACACCTGGCTCACAATGTAAGTTTTTGCAGACAAAGTTTGTAGCTGTGAATAAAAAAAAATCATGAATAAAGTGCATTTGTTGAAAAATATTGAACAATGTAGCAGTTTAGACATTAACTGTGACTCCCAAAACAAGAATGAGATAGCTATGTACGTATTTAAGCAATAACTGATGAGTAGATGTGGTATATTGAAGATTTACCCATGGCTGGCATGATTTGATGACGAGGGTGAAGCCCGAGTGATTAAAAAATCCAACCGTGGGTAAATCTGCACTATACCCAGACCCACAAGTTGGTTATTGCTATTATACAATGACATTATTTAAGATGTCTTTGTATAACGTTGCAGTGGTATTCATCTGCATTGTTCATGCATTCTTCAGCTTTGTTGATGTACTGCACATGCATATGGGATGTATGTACTTTGGAAACCAAATAATGGAGAAAGGAAGATCTCAATAGCTTTTTATTTTTTTATTTATTTATATATTTTTTTTTTATTGGAAAAAAAATGCAAAATCCAGACAGTTTAGAGGTACAAGAGAGACAGGACAAAAATACAAAGAAAATTAGGTATGTTTCTTTAGTTTTGCAAAACAAACTTCATTTTCCATGTATTTTCTGTGCCCTCTGTATGTTACTCTCAACCTCTTAGCTCAAGAAATGTCCAAAGCTTTAAATAAGGGGGACAAAGGTCCCTATTGTAAATGTTGCTGTTATAAACTTAGAAAGCTGCTAGAATAACAGGATTCATGCTATCATGCATTGACTTCCATAGCATAGACTAACAGAAGAAAATCAGGCAGCTGGACTTTTTTCTATTGGCATGTGCTTGATTTTACAATGGGCCTGCTGGTTGGGCTGACCAAACAAAGTGCACATTTTTGAATACTAACGAACTACCGTTGTATAATTCTGAATATTTGCCCTTTGTAAAATTATAATAAACAAAAACATTAATACAGAATAATAATTCCTATTCTTCTATGAAGAAAATAGCACAGTTTTAAAGCATGATATAATGCATCAGAACAACAAGGTAAATTGAAAATAAGTCATCTATAATCATAATGACAAACTTAGATAGTTTACACTGAACTAAATATATTCTAACAGCACAAATACAAAGGAAGATATATTTTGCATTTTGAATAATTTTGTGAGGAATAGTTGTAGATGCACCTTTAACAGACATTTTCATTAAGTAATAAGAGCATTGTAGACCAAAGGATGCAGAAATGCAGAAGAAGTGATTACAATTCAGGTCATACAGCAGTAAAGACCAAACAGGAACATGTTGATGACAATTACAAAATATCAATACTCCAATAAAAAAGGGGGTGGGTATTTTTTACATGGCCTAGATGATTGATTACCTACATATATACATATATAGGTAACCAGTCTGAAATGACAAAAAAAATGTACTGGACTGCAAGTAACATTCAAAAAGCCATACACTATTGGACAGGTTGGTATTTCTAGAAAAGTAGTTGAGAAAGGAAAAATACAGCCAGTCATAAGTTATTTATGATGCATTCTATAATATATGGGAAATAAGCACAGCACAAAATAATTTAGGGTATTACACAACTTTGCCCATAAAATGTTATATCCACGACTGGGTACTTCATATTATGGCCACAAAAATACATTGCATAATGTTGTAAAATATAGATGCTTTAGAGGTTAAGAAGAAACTAAATGGTAAAATTTTACTACATTAGAATACAGCACTAGTATATTATACACACACACACATATATATATGTACATAAAATGAAAACAACCTGGACAGTGTCTCCTAGAATGAATCATTTTCAGCACAAAATGTAATGAATGCATTTCAAGTCTGTGCCGTGAACTGGAGGAAAACAAACTTGATCTTAAAATCATAACTCATTTAATAATGTACGTATTTAAACCAAATATCATAAATGAAGTTAAGTGTTCAAGAAGGTAAACTTAGTAAACATTTCTGAGGTTGTATCTTTGTTTTATGAGGTAGAACCTGTAGAATTTTTGCATAGCCCTCTTCAATGCTAGCAATTCACAGAAGGAATATTGAATTGACTAAAAGTCAGAGCAAACTGACTTCAAATTATTGTTATTCTAGAAGATCTGAGGAAAGACATAATGACACAATGTACTACCTGCTGTAATAAAGGAAGAATGTAAAGTCTGACATTCATAAACTTGAAGAACAAATTTAATTCCTGTTTGCAGGTGAAAGAGAAAGGCAGATGCAGAATCATGCTAACCGGTAGTATAACCTTAATGATTTTGAAGTGTTTGGAATTAGTTCAGTGAGAAACAATACTCAAGCAGCAAAGATTCACATTAGAAACATCATACCATTCAAAATGATCATCTGTATAACATTGTACAGGCTTATGATTGGATGAACAGCACAGCAAACGAGGAAGAATATAAGGGAATATCAGCAAGTTAACAAGCATTGGTTCTGACTTGCTATAGTGTCTTCTGCAGAATGTGTGTGTTGTCTGGAGTGTTCAGTATTGAAATGACTCTTGTTTGCTGTTTTAATAAGGTCACCAAGGTGGAGAAAGGTGAACTGCATGTCACAAAGATATGAAGTGGGACTAAAACAGAAGGCGAGAGAAAACTGATGACAAGATATTTATGAAAGCTGAACAAGAGATTGGAAGGTAAATTATATTCTTTTGAACAAGACGAATAAACAACTTAGGTCAGTTCTACTTCCAGCTGTATAACGTCATTCCTAAATCACTTGTATTTTTTCTGGATGCCCTGTTTTCCTTCTTACCTTTCAAAAACATGCTGATTGTTTGCCTGGACTAGTTATTATTACATTTAATAATGCTCCTATAGCTGAGGTCGTGAATGTCAAGAGTGTAGGAAGGACCAGTTCACTTACCCAGTTCTGAAATTAATTAAAAACATTAAAGTGAGCCATATCATCCATGTGTTGAAATTCTTCTTTCAGGTATTATTTTCTAACCATCGTTCATTGCATATTTAATGTAAATCCAACAATTTAAAAAAGACTTATCAAAGTATAAAGGATGCCTTTAACTTTAATCATAAAATGTCTAATGATGCATACCTAAGCCACTGAAAAAATAATGAGGCAAACACAACAAACCATTCCTAAAGGTTAGAAAAACATCTTCTAATTGGGTAGAAGTGTCAGTCAATACGCAAGCTTTCCTGTAAAACACTTCATTGGGCAGAATATCTCATTACACCTAGAGAAAAAAATGAAACCAGTACTCATCTTTTTCTTTTTCCTAATGTGGCATGACTAAAGATAACACTGATATAACATCTACAAAACAACGAGTCCATCTAATAATGTATTTGAAATCACCTGCTGATAAAATTAAACAACACAATAGTTAAATTATAGCCAGCCAAATTTAAGGATTCACTCCCATGTCACTTGCAAGCAATGTATAAGCATTTGCACTCATGAACCGATGTTGTCAGGGATAAGAAAGTTGTGCAAAGTCATGAAACTAATCACTCTGGCACCGGAATTAGTATCACCTTTCCAGAAATGACATATGTTAAACAGTTGTGACTCTGTGGTACCCTCCCAACTCTTATATATCACAAATTGCTAAATTATAAATACATTTTTGGGATGATTTATTTTCACTGCTTTTTTTTGGCACTGATGAAGGTTTTTAGCTGAAACCAGTTTGCTTTTGTTGTTTTTTCATGTGTTACATGTTTTAAATTTTAACAATAATAAAGAGTTATGCATTGCCTACATGGGGTGCTGGCCGTTTCTTTGCCCTCCCAACTCTACCATCAGAAAGACACTTAAATATTAGCTAGTGAAATGCTCTTTTACCTATCACAGCTGAGGGAACACAATTTTTCATCAATGACAATATGGCTGAATGCCCCTGTGATGATATGGGCTAGTGCCAGCATAGCCAGCTGGAGATCTGTAAAAATAATATGTCCTTTAAATATCAAACTGATTTATACAAGATGCTTGTGTTACAAATATATTAGAACTGTATGGCAACAGAATATCAAACTGACTTGTATAGATGCTTATGTTACAAATGTATTAGAACTGTATGGCATTTGAAAATCAAAATGTGATTGAAAAGTTGCTCGTGTTTAAAAATGCATCAACAGTGGGTCCTGCTGGACAGAGAAGATATATACATGTGAGATGGTATGTAGGATCTAACTTTGTTGAAAGGTGTTTTCATCTAATGCCTTTTCATCAACACATAAACATCGAATTACTAAAACTCTGAATGGTCATTTCAGCAAATTTTTTCCCAGGGGGAAAACAATCGCTTGGCCAACCAAAAACAAAACAAACTGTCAGACCCTACGAAGTGAGGAGCTTCTCCTCCCATACCCCTGATGTGGGGGCATACCCCCCTAAATAAATATACCAACTCTGAGATCGCACTACAGTGGAGGAAAGGGCGAATTCCTGATGATGGCCAAGTGACTTTTTCTCTCTGGGAAAAAATTCACTGAAATGGCTGTTCGGAGTTTTGGTAGTTCAGTGTTTATGTGTCGATGAAAAGGCTTTTGATGAAAATGCCTTTCGATAATGTAATATATGAAAACATCTTTCGACAAAATAATATAAACCCTATATGTATATATGTTACCAAAGGTCATTGGAAGAGAAGGGGTTAAGCAGCTAATTTACTTCTTACTTTAAGAAAAATACTGTTAATTGGATCACCTGTTGGGTGATCGAAAATGCCTTTCAACAACATAATACAAACCCTGTATGTATATATGTTAGCAAAGGGCACTGGAAGAGACGGAGTTAAACAGCTATCTTACTTCTTGCTTTAAGAAAAATACTGTTAATTTGACCACCTGTTGGGCAATAGAAGTGCGTATCTCACAGCTCTGAATAGCAACGGATATGGCATGTCTGGAAGAAACTTTTGTTTGTTAGCTCAGTAAAAAGAGGGGAATCACCAGGCACTGCCATAAACATTAGCAAGAAACATTATCGAAACTTTAGATATGCATCTTATCACATCTATGCTAACATCCTGTCTCAAGCTTCATGGGAGAATAGTGTGAGAACCTAGAGTCAGGTGACCAGATGAGGTCATTCTGACAGCCATCTTGGAAATTTTAGATATTACAAAGAGAAATCTCTCAGTTTTGAGTATTCTGTCTTGACCTGACAACAAGAAGGACCATTCACCACATCATCTGCCTTGCACTATTAAGTAAGTAGGGAATAATAATTCACCTAGATTCAGTCAGGAAAATATAGTGAAGCTTAGTTTAGATATTATTACAGTGCAGTGTGGAATTGTTATATTATTTTTCTTTATTTGTGAGTCTGTCAATCAGTGTTATTTCCAATATTTCCTGTGATTTGAACTCTGTGGTTTAATGTAAATATATATTCAGTATTTTCATGTTCCTTTATTATTTATTATTAAATATATTTACAACTTTTATTGTGGCTGGTACTTTTAGAAAGTATTTAACCTTTGAGAGTGCTTATAATTCTTTGGTGATGAAGCCACTCAACTACTACCATTTGTATTAGTATTAATATTACACAGTATAATTGGACATCCTTTGTTAAGGGTCTTAGAGTACCTGATTGTGGAGTATCTGGTGGCAGTAATAACTACCTTATACTCTGGTCAGAAGGGGGCACAGCAGGTAAATCTGTGCCAGCCTTTCCCAGGTGTGTGTGTGTGTGTGTGTGTGTGTGTGTGTGTGTGTGTGTGTGTGTGTGTGTGTCAACTACTTAGAGCAGGGACAAGAAGCACTGGTTTTACAGAAAGGGTGCTGGAGGACTTGGCTTGGACACTGAGTTGAGGACTTAACCCTGTAAGCTGTGCTAGTGGAGAGACTTATTGGGGCCCTGGAGAGAGACATATATAAAGAAATCCAGACCCCAGGCTGACTGTATTTCCTGTGTGTTCTTAAGGGAAATTGTACTTGGTGCAGACAGCTGCATCTGGAAATACTGAGTGTATCCATTTGCATTCCAAGTGAATGTCCCTCTCCAGTGTCAATGGTAAGGACTGAGGCTCCTTGATCACTGGCCCAGAGAGGGGTCATCAAAGCCCCTAACAGCAAAGAAAGATTGCAAGTATGATATAAGATGTGTCTAATCAAATATCAGTCAGTAAGTACTACCTTACCCCAAAAGAGCTATTTCATCTGCTGGCAAACATCATAAAAAGAGTATTCCACAACTCTATAAGCATAATAGTTATCTTATGTCTTTTGTACAGTCTTGTAAAATGGCACTCATCTTTGGTTAATGCATAAATGCAAACATTTCTTATTATACAGAGCAAATTTACATTATTTTACCCTTTTTTAACTAATATAGCATGCTGATCGACTATGCACAACTAGAAGGGATGAGCATTTATGCACAAACATATATTTATTAAGCTACACAGAATATACTAAAAGAGAAGCCTAAATTCCTATGATGATTCATTCTTTGGAAGATTTTATTAAATAGCCACATTAGAACAAAGCACTCCCCTTGTCGTGTTTAGTATACCCTATTTAAAGCAAAGGTTATTAATGAAAGTTATGTGCCATCTTCATTTATTAAGGTATAGCACAAAGTTTCAGAATACCATTCTAAGTTACTGCCATAACCTTCAGATTACCCATTGTCCATTTATAACACTGCTGTCCTGTGCTTGAGAGTCTATATGGCTTATAGGAATGGGGAAATGGTCTTCTAATGTACATCTTATCTTGTCCCTAGGGACTACAGTAGGGGACAATGGTGAACTGGTACTATTTCATCTCTGGAACAGGTAAAGGATGAGTTAAGTAAGATCTGTGGATGTGCCTGGAAGCATATATGCATCATGTCTTCATCCATGTATTTCCAGCAAACTGCAAAGAAAAAGAAGAAAATGAACAAACTCTGGTCCATGGATGTATGTGACCAGTACAGATCCTCTCCTGATTAATGACTGAAAATGAGAATATAAATTAAGGAATAAAACATCCCAGTTCATCCACAGCTATGAAAAACTGTAACATTTAAAGTAGCAATAAAGTATGGTACTTCTTTATGTATAAGTTACACTTATCCCAAAGGTTCCTTGAGTTCATAAACTCAAATGCTATGGAACAACTAGTCACCATTCCCACAAGAGGAGAAAATATACTAGACCTGATCATCACAAACATGGGGACAAAATGCTCCACACCGGAAGTATATCCCTCATTGGTGAGATCAGACCATAAATTAATCTCACTGGAGATCCACATCCCGCCCCCACCCCCAGCAAAAAAGACCACAGTGAAGAACTTCTCAAAAGCAAACTTCACACTTCTTAAGACTGTAGTGGTATCCTTCAAGGCCCCCGAGCCAGTGGAAACCACAACCCACGCTGCTGAAACCCTTACAAATGCCTTCTACGAGCACCTCCAGGAATGTATGGATCAAGCAATCCCTAATAAAATCAAGACCTTTTCCACCAAAGGCAGGCGCCCGGTCTGGTGGACTCCAGCCATAAACAAACTCTACAACAAGAGGAGAAAGCTACTACATGACAGAGCAAAATCCCTAAATGGGAAGGCATCTCTGATCAATACTAGCAAAAAACTACGATCACTCATAAAATCATCCAAGGCCAACTTTGAGAGAAAAATCGCTAATGACACAAAAGACAATCATAAAGCCTTCTTTAGCTATGTTAGAAACCTGGGTGGAAACTCCCAGATATGCTCAGAATTAGTCCAAAATGATAAAAAAATCACTGAACCCACAGACATTGCCAACATACTGGCAGACAGGTTCAGTGCAAATTTCTCCCCCCCCCCCAAAAGGAGAAATATCTATCCCACCAGAGTCTAGCCTCCCAAACATCTCAGATGACCAGGTGAGAGGTGCTCTCTCTAAAGCAAAAAACACAGCATCAATGGGACCAGACGGTGTCCCCGGCTGTGTGCTACACGAACTCAATGAGGAACTAAACCCACACATAAGGCTGCTGTTTAATCTTAGCCTTACTACAGGATACGTACCCAAAGAATGGCGTACGGCAACTGTGGTCCCACTCCACAAAGGCGGTGCTTCTACGGACCCTGGAAATTACCGCCCCATAAGCTTGACGAGCCTTGTCTGCAAAGCTATGGAGAGGATCATAATGGAACTCATAAATAAAGACATTGGGGACCTACAGACACTGGATCCTACCCAATTTGACTTTGTCAAGGGCAGATCCTGCCACTTGAACTTGGTCGACTTTTTCGAAACAGTCACTAAGGCCATTGATGAGGGTAAGGCAGTTCACACAGCCTACCTTGACCTAGCAAAAGCATTCGACACAATACCCCACTCGGGCATCATAGAAAAGCTCACCAGCTTAGATGTAAACCCATATGTCACAAGATGGGTTGCAAACTGGCTCAAGGACAGAACCCACAGGGTTAGAGTTGCTGGTGCCATGTCAGACTCTAAGCCGGTCATGAGCGGTGTCCCACAGGGCTCAGTCCTGGGCCCCCTCTTGTTCGGCATTTATTTTTCTGAAGTGCAGGCAAACATAGGGAGATTGTGGCTGACAAAATTTGCAGATGACTGCAAACTGGGCACCATAAATGACACCCCATCAGACACAGACATCCTCCAGAAAGGTCTCATAGAAATGGATAACTGGTGCCAGAGCCATGGCCTTAAGCTAAATGCCAAAAAATGTATAGTCATACCCTTTGGGAAAAACAAGGTAACCCCTAATTACCACATAGGTGGTAATCCATTAAACACGGAATAAGTTATCAGGGACCTGGGGACCCAAGTTGACAGTAACCTCTCTTTTGACACTCACATTGCCAAAGTGGTTAGGAAGACCTTCTACATTGCCCACCTGATCATGAAGGGATTCACATCCAGATCAGGAGAGGTCATTGTACCCCTGTACTCTTCACTTATCAGACCAATGATTGAGTACAATGCCCCATTCGGAATGTACCTCACCCGACACCTGCAGCAGTTGGAAAGACCCCAAAAGTTCCTCACCAAAAGGATAAAGGGGCTCAAACATATGTCATAATGATGCCCGACTGAAGAAACTCCAGCTCTATTCAGTCGCATACCGTCTGCTCAGAGGTGATCTGTGCCTGACATACAAGGCCATGTCCAACCCGGAATTAATGGACATGCTCCACCTCAAAAAATCCAAATCCACCAGAGCCATGAGAGCAAGAGACTTAAACCTCAACATGGATATAAATAGGACGTGCTGGAGGGACAGATTCATCACCCAGAGACTCCCTACACTATGGAACAGAATCCCAGTCCATGTGAGGCAGAGCCCCTCACTGACTCTGTTCAACAGAAATCTTGACGAGTGGATGGGAGATCGTAGGTTTACCCCGGGAATCATCTCTGTATCACTGCTGGACAGAGGCACAGCAAACTAATGGGTATAGTATTCTCATCCTAAGGGGTGGTGAAAGCCACACACACTCTGGCTAGGCTTATAAATGCCCTAGGGCAGATAGCCTAGTATGAACCTATGAACCTATGAACCTAAAACTATCCTGCATGTTGGACGTCAAATAGTTCTTCATGCATGGGCAGTTGCTGCCATGGTAGGAAACAGAATAAATACATCCAAACAATGGCTTATGTATGCCTGTATTATGATGACAAGTCTTAAGTCTGTGATGATAATGAAGAACCCAATGTTGTATGGTATCAGACTGGAATCGGTTATCACCCTTGGAATACAACATACTAACCAGATGAGCAAAATAAAATAAGTACTTTTTTCCAAGGGGCATATGTCATACTGTTCAACTTTTTCATCTGTACTAGTATTAAAAGGTTGTAATCAATAAATGAGACAATGCAACCAAATGTTGTATACACACAGATCACCAGAGAAACTTTGACTATTGAAATGAGTCAAAGACCTAAACATACAATCAAAAACAAAAATTGAAAACAAAACAAATGACAAAAATAACTCAAATGATTAATCAAAAATCAAAATGCAAGAGGCAGTTTGCTTGATAAATCAAAACAATTATTGAATAAAACATGCAGAGTGACCAAATAAAGCTGAATCAACCAAAAAAAAAAAAACTCTCAAGTGAACCACAAGTCTATTTTTTGATTTTAGGGGTTAAACTATAGTATCTTCACAGCAAATGAGCAGAAGCAGCCATCACATTTTTTTAATAGCGTTATTAATTCATCATTACTATCCATTTTCCAGTCTTCCCTATTGGAAAGTTTGTTCTACAAAGCAATTTGGCAGAAAACAGTAAACAACAGTTGAAAGAAATGATCTGTTTAGTATTAAAACTGGTGTCATAGAAACTTTTCTTTACCTTGCTGCAGATGATGCCATTAAGCTATTCCCTTGGATCCATTACCACGCAGCAGCATGATGAGCAGCAGCACTCATTGAATATGCATGCTGCTCACTGTGCTTATCTGATTCCAGGTACTGTTCCATGGCCAGCAGCAGTGTTGGTGGCCATGACATGTTACTGGGAACATGGTCATACAATGTAAACAAAAACACTTGCCTGTAGGCAAACATATTATGTGAGCACATGCTGATACCTTATAGAAAGCAAAGGCAAGTCACTTTTATGTATTTAGACGAGGGAGAATGAAACTAGGCTAATTTGCACACAATACATTGTGAACAGCGCAGGGATGATTAAGAGGGGAGGGTAAATGAAATAAAATGTACTCAGTTAATGCATTCAAATGTAATGATGACAGAAAGAAACACTTTTCAATAAGAAGACATTCATATTTATGGTAATAATAAATATTCCTATTTCCAAGTGTATACACATGTACATAACTTAAAACGGACATGCACAATGGATGTGAGAGTACACAATGCAGCACTATAAGTAAGGGGAGTAAATGTGATATCAATGCTGATAACATGCCAAGCTGAGATAATAATTAACAAAGGACAGTGACAAGATTATGAATTATTCTTACACAGTGCAGTTGTTGAATACGGCATGTGAATGCAACGACTGTATGTGTGACAGATGACTGTAGAGCTGTATCCACCACTCCATCCTGTATAAACAAAGCATGAACCCTATTGCAGCTGTGTCATGCAGAGTCAAAAGGGACATGGTTTAAGATTTGTCTTCAGACAACAATAGATGGGAGTATGTTACACTGACACATATCTTAGATAAGTATGTGTTCTATATACATGTGCATCATAAACAGTATTATAAAAGCAATCAAATCAAACAAGTGACAAATGAAAACAGAAATCTGATGACATTGGTGTACTTCAAAGTCTCCATTTGTAAATGGAGCACATCTGATACAGGATTATACTGGACATGCTCACAAGACATTACAGTGAACACTTCCATAATAGCATGTAAACAACATAAGCACATATATTATTTGCAATAATAATAAATAAATACATATTGAGAAAAATAACTTAATTTATTTAATGTTGTTTGTGTAATGTCAATACATTCACAGAATGTTACCCTTGGCTGGAATTGAACAGCAAGCTATGTAAGCCCACTGACTACAAGCATGCATGAATCACATGCACTACAGTGGAAGTTTTAATAAAGCTATAAGACTGCACCTATGTAAAGTTATTATATCATATGATTGTTTTGCAATTTATATGACATACAAGGACTGGAGAAGGTTTCTCCCATGGTAATTGTATAGATTATAACACTTGAATGGCAATGTGGGTTTTGAACACTTGACTATGTAGCAACAGAAGTAACACGACATTGGAAAGAATGAATATGCTACTGTGCTACTGGTGCTACAAGTGTGGGATGTTTTGTTTTTTGAAGCTGTGACATTATTTCATTGCTGCAAGGGAGATGTCTGCCTGTCATTTCTTTAAGATAGTGTTGCTATATGTGTGTTTTTTACACAACATTGCCTGTGTTAGTGAGATGCATAATACAGAAACCACTTTGATGGGAGAATGGCATTAGGGTGCAATATGTGGATAATCACTGATTCAACACATGCCTTACTAAGGCACAAGCATACAGAACATTGTCTCATGTCCTCACTCCTCAGGAAAAGCTTTAACAGTTCTCCTGGGAAAGACAAATGTCATCCCATGGTATTATCATTATCAAAAAAAACATTTATGTGTGAAAAATAGCATAGATTATTGTAAGAGGAATCCCCATCCATATATGTACACACCAGAGAGGTGGCTTACTATATTGCTACCTACCTGCACATTCACATACATAACGACAGAAGTAAGTCGATGGAGAAATGGCTGGATTTTAACAGACTACCTAAGGTAACAAGGTAAGAATACTGCCTGTATTGCATGCGACACACTTGATATTCTTATAAAATTGTGACAATACACATTAGAATGGATGATATCACCATTGTTTTATATGTTGATGTTCTTCTAAAAATATATGAAACTATTTGAAGTGTACAGTAACACTACACAGCTACACATACTACATGTATTACCAGTCTTTTCTACACAGCATAACAGGCAAACACCCATGGATAGCAGTCCATCATTGTTGGATTCAAACCTCCTCCCTATGTATTTATGCAGTCTAGATAGCACAATATCAGCAGATAGCACAACAGGGTAACTCTTATGACCACTGGTTATTTTTTAATATCATGATGTAAGCATTGTGTTTCTAAAATTGTTTATGGCCTGGGTATAATACAAATCTATAGGATAATTCTCTGCAAGTGAAAATACATCTCCTATGTGTAATCTTACATAAGGGGTGTTGTTCATAGGTTCATAGGTGTTTACTCAGCTAATGACCATAAGGGCCTTTTCAAGCCTAGCCATGAATCCAAAATCTCTGACAAGTTCTGTTACCCTTGATAAGTACAAGCAGGTGGTTGGGAGATTAACCATTTACAGGCTGCCTGTGTCCATTAGAGACATAGATGCCAAACCAGGGATGAATTTTCTGTTCCCCATCCAACTGTCCAAGTCACACTTAAATTAGTTTAGGTTGGAACTCTGCTTCACATTGATGGGGAGCCTGTTCTAGAGATTGGGTAGTCTCTGGGATACATACCTGTCTCTCCAGCAGGTCCTGTTTTTATCACAGGCAAGGTTTAAGTCTTTAGAATGGGTACTTATGGTGCTGTTTGTTTTGTAGATATGTAAGAAGTCCATCAAAGTGGGGTCTGACAATGCCCTGTATGCCAGGCATACATCTCCCCTTAACAACCTGTTGGAGACACAATACAGGGACAGGGCCTTGAGGCGGACTGCACAGGACATGTTACTTATACCCTGTATTCTTTTAGAAAGGAACCTCTGTGGACATTCCAATTGCCGGATATGCCTGGTTAGGCACATACCAAAGGGGACATTGTACTCAATGACAGGTCTGATAAATGCTGAATACAGTAGAACAATAACTTCTGTGAATCTAAATGCCATACCTTTGTTTATAAGTTAGACAACTCAGAATCATTTCCTCAATACTGTAGATACATGAAGGCCAAAGGCTTAATTACTGTCTGTGTGTGTCCCTAAGCCCCTTACTAATGTCAATATGCAGTGATGGGAGTAATATATTATAATATCTAATATATTACTATAATATATTACAATTCTAGTAACTAGTAATATAGCTAGTTATTTTTTCAAAATAGTAATAAAGTAATAGTAACATACTACTTTTTTAATAACTAGTAACTTAAATGTGAGTTACTCGAGTTACTTTTGCTTAAACCAGTGGTTCTCAATGTGGGTGATATTACCCCCTAAAAAGCGATAGAAAATATCTGCGGGCCCTGGATAGTATGGCTAGTAATCAGATGTTAGGAGATAATAGAGACATTGAAGGGGCAAGTTGGATAAAAGATTACAGCATAATGTTGGCACAACTCATAGCACATAGAATTCATAACATACCTTTCAACTGTATCAAAATCCTTGACATTTTACGGTTTTGGGCTTAAAATAATAGGGTATTACAAATTCTTGATTGGCCCCACTAAATCCCGATTTCAGCATGCAGATAAGGGTGCCAGAACCATCCCACTTTTAAGAGGCTTCAATTAAAAAAAACACCCCATGATGGCGACGTCTTCTCCTTTAAGGAGGACCATTTGCTGCTTCTTACTGACTACAGGAACAATTTCCAATGTCATTGATTTCATGACCCACATATAGATAATGTTGGAGGAGGGGTATAAAGATTCAGTTTCAGGCATCGATTATTCTAATCCATTTACAGATTTTGTGTCAGTATGCATTTTGAACAATAAGATACACTGAGTTGTTGAAATCCTCAACAATTTAACAGAAAATCAAGCATTTGCCAGAGGCAGGGCAAAAAATGAATCATGTTAGTGAGTTTGTGTTTCAAATGTTTCCCCAATGTAAAGAAATGCAGTTTAAGAGCTGGTAGTCCAGAGAACTCATATACCGCTCAGCATCTCAGCACAAAAAATTTTAAACATAGCCATTAGTCAAACATAATGTGTGAAGGGGGGACAATGGACTGAAATCAGGAACAAATTTTCAATAGGGTACTTATAAACTTAGAATGGTTTTAGAATGACATGATTTGCGTTAGTGTGCATTTTCTAAAGAATAAAAATAATTAAAACATTTTTGAGAAAGAGTAATACATGCAGGCAACTAATAATGATAATAATTAGAGCTGTACTTGACTAACGTAACCATAGAATTCTGCACAAGCATGGTGTTGTGTTAAAATAACATAAGTACAGCTCATACAGGTTTTACAAACTAACAGAGCCACGCATTCTCTCCTGGCCAATATAGAGCAGCTGCAAGTTACTAAGTCCATGGGTAAAATAGGAAAATATTTTAACTGTCCTCTACAAGCATATATGCCATAATTAAAGTTTGTAAATACTAGGTATCTTAAGTCGCAACATTAATAAAAAGTAAAGTGGCCACCATGAAATCAGGCATTTAACTTCTGCTTTAGGACTTAAAGGCAGCAACTTCAACTCTAGTGTGACTACTAATCCGTGCTATGGATGTAAGCTCAGTCTGCACTTACTGCGGAATTTAAACTAGCCATGCCGAGGCAAGTGTGAGTTTATGAGTGTACGAGTATATGTGTTAGTTAAACTGGCAGTTATTTTTTCTGTATGAGAGAGATAGTGTGTGTGTGTGTGTATGTGTGTGTGTGTGTGTGTGTGTGTGTGTGTGTGTGTGTGTGTGTGTGTGTGTGTGAGTGTGTGAAAGAGCAGAGAGAAGGTGTGTGTGTGCATGTGCGTGTGTGTGTGTGTGTGTGTGTGTGTGTGTGTGTGTGTGTGTGTGTGTGTGTGTGTGTGTGTGTGTGTGTGTGTGAGTGTGTGTGTGTGTGTTCGCATGTGTGTAACATACCTCTTAAGTGTCCAGATTTAGCCTCATAGTTTTGGTCTCTTTCTCATAAAATTTGTGGTTTTCTGGTAAATCACGGAGGACTGAGGTCACTAAACAATAACATTTATGAGTTTCAGAATTTATATCCTTCATAAAATGCATTCTAATACAAATCTTGTTATTCTATCAGCTTTCTAAGTTATAAGAACAATATTTTAAATTCTGTCCCTATTTTTGGGCCTTGTCCTCCCATTATGCTAGTCTTTGCAGATTTAATGAGCTAAGAGTTTGAGAGGTATGGTACTGCAGAATTTAGAAAGTACCAACTTATTATGTTTTAAATTAAAAAAAATGTTATTATGTATTGTTTTGAAGTTACATTAAACACTAAGTGATACAGTTATCAAAGACGAATGCTGCTAACAGGAAGGGACTCCTCCACATCCATGTTACTTAATTATATTAAGTCTGAGATAGCTGTACCAGGGATTAAATTTAATTCCCCAAGATACCACAGTCTTGATGCTGGTATGCATATCTTATCAACCAAATGTTTGCCATCACATGTTTCAGTGTTGATCACAGTTGCTTCACTACTGGTATTTTAAGCACAGATTGCTGTACTCTTAAAGAACAATATTGCTACAGCCTCTACATATATAATGCGTAGAACACTACTGCTTTACAATTTAGTTATTTTATACATTCCAGAAACATTACTTTACTGTTTTATTCAGTTATTCTCTGATATTTAATTTAACCAATTCAGTGCTGTGAGGGAGCAGGAGCCCCTCATAGCAAGCAGCGGGTGCAAGGCAAGCAAACAATCATGGGTACAGTGCTAGTCTGTAAGAGGACACGTGCACACACACACACACACACACACACACACACACACACACACACACACACACACACACACACACACACAGATGTGCGCAGACAGAAATACATATATCTATTACATATACTCACAGACAGTTTGGAAGATTGTCAATTCACCAGTGTCCTGCCTTTTGGTGACATTTAAAGGTATGAGTCAGTGCCCAGCATCAGTAGCTACCAGATTTGTGTTTACAAAACCTACTAATGTACATTGGTATTTACATAACTACAAGAGCAGAAGGTTTCCGAATCAGATTTATTTTATCCATTGATCAGATTGACCTGATACCCACATATTGATAAACATATAACCTAACATTTGATAAACATATATCACATACATTTACAAAAGTTCATATCAAACGTGGTGCACTATATTGGGCCAAACCTTATCTCACTCAAAACACCAGACTAGCCACAACCAAATCCCACCTCCTATCTACTCTCCTCTACTGTTCTCAAATTTTCACTAACCTATGCATGTCTGACTTATATCTACTTGATTGGTACTATAATAAAAATAGCAACATTTTCTGTTAATGTACCCATCAAGACCCATCATTGCCTTGCTCTTCAAAAACTGCAGTGGCTTGAATTTCCCAATCTGTTATTGCTCAATCAGCTCACCACTGCCCACTCCATTAGCCACAAATCTGAAAACTGCCTTGCACTCTCCACCCTAGTGCAACTAAATACCAACCCCAGGACCCTTAGATCATCTGATAAACTTATAAGTTAAGGTCAAGGTAACAAAGTCTCATAATTACTTTGATGACTCTCTGTTCTCCTATAAAGTAGCCAAACAGTGGAACCTCACACGCCAGAATATCCTAAAAAATACAGATAGTCATAACTTCAAACAACTCCTAAAGAAATATCTTACTCAACAATGGCTATGCTCCTGTAATACTCCTGGCTAGTTTCTCATGCCAGCAATCAAATGTTTCTTTTTTGCTATCTTTTCCTTGTCTTACTTCTATCAAATGAAAATACCACAATGGTCTATTTTAGTTATGTATCTAATGAGTTTCATATTACTGTCTGTAGTAAGGCTTAGGAAATATAATGTTTTTTGTTTACATTCTCTTTTTGAAATTGTGATTATAGGCAACAGTTAAACTTTTTGCATATTCTTTGTAAATCTTTGTAAAATGTTTGTAATATTTTCTGTACTATTGTTATAGAGCTTTTCTTCCCAGGTCTCTGATGAAAATAGGCTACTTGCCCAGCCAAACACTACCTGGTTAACAAGTGTAAAATAAAATAAATAAACAAAATTAATTGACACCAGTGGCTTGATATACCAATGATTGCTATGACAACCTTTAGTTTCATAATAAGATTAATAGAGTGCACAGTTATTTTGTATATGCTGCACTTACTGATATATGTTATTTTAATGAATTTCTGTAAGGGTGCAGTTAATGTGACATCAGTGTGTATATGCTAAACGTGTGCTAGGGAAGAAAGTAGAATGCAAAGTGTTTTATATGCCTATTGCCTACTGCTTCCTTAAGATTTTTTGTTAATGGTGTAAAGGGACTTTAACTGGTGTTTCTATGTGAATGCTTATTTTCAGAGTTAATAATAAATTGTGAAACATTTTCACAATTATTTGAATGTTGGTATCCCACAATCCCATTGGAGTGGGTGGAGTCAAATTATTATACATGTACATTTTATGTTGATTAGTGTCCAGATTTTGGGCCAGTTGTACCTACTTTTCATGGGCCTTTGTCCAGATTTTTGATGTCTCTAGGTTGAGAGGTATGATTCATAACAGATCATTTGAATTAGTCTGGAGCATAATTTACTTCATTTTTTAGCACTGCAAGGAGGTGAAAGCTAACAATGACCAAACTCTGGCCCTGCCCTGGTACTGTTGGACTCTCACCCACTAAAACACCCCATAAAACTGGAAAAATTCTATCATGCTGGAGTTCATATCCTTACCTTGCCGTATAATAAACAGTATTGGTTCTCCATACCACCATCAGTTGGAAATGAACTCACCACTCATTGGTTTAACACCCAACGCCCCAACCCACTGCACCAAGCAGGACTCTTTTGGTGGATCTACGATCAACCAACTTTTGTCTTGACAATTTATTGTCATGTTGTTTTTAAAATTCTTTTCGGGTTTTCAATTTTTAGTTGCTGAAAATAGACAAAATGTGATAGGTTTTTATAGATCTTGTGCAACTGGATGTGTATGCTTTGTTTTAATTATTAATTATGACTATCTATAAATACTAGTCATCTTCTTCTGGCTGCTCCTGTTAGGGGTCACTACAGCAGACCATCAATCCGCAGAACAAGTGACAGTAGAGTTTTATGGTATTGAGTTGCCAGGCTGGCACCCAACCTTCCTCAGGAGGCACATATACACCTAAGGCCAATTTAGAATGTTCAGTCCACCTGCAGCATGTCTTGGGAATGTGGGAGGAAACAGGATCACCCAGAGGAAACCAATGCAATGACTTGAGGACATGCAGACTCCACACAGAAAGCACCTCAGCTGAGAATTGAACTTGAGATCCTCTTACTGTGAGGTGATAACACTAACCACTGCACCACTGTGCTGCCCAGCTATGAAGACTAGTCTGCTGGAGTTTTGCAACTGTTAGATGCTATTCATCATTATTGTAACATTGAGTATACAACTTTAATAATACATTTATATGCATGTCCAGTCCACCTGCAGCATTTCTTGGAAATGTGGGAGGAAACAGGATCACCCAGAGGAAACCAATGCAACGACTGGAGGACATGCAGACTCCACACAGAAAGCACCTCAGCCGAGAATTGAACTGGAGATCCTCTTACTGTGAGGTGATAATTTTACGTCTTTCCAGGCTTGATAGTTGTTGCTGAAGCACCTACCAAGGGGAGAAAATGCTGAGAGAGAAAAGGAGCCACTTTTGAGATTTTAAGTATTTTCTTCTGATTTTTTGTTTAAAATTACTGCTTTGCAGCCTACTTTTTGGCATTTTCCGGCTTGCTAAAATTGATATCTGTATTAGAAACAGTATGTAGAACACATCTAGAGCCTATTTACTGCATTTCCTGTGTTGCACTTAATTTAAAATCAGTTTCCTTAAAATTGCATTTTACCTGACTCTGGCCTAGCACTCAAATGTGGGGTAATTTATTGCACTGTTCTGACTATTTTGCTCTGATACCTTTAAACTAAAAAAAAAAAAAAAAAAAAAAAAAATCTTGCTTTTTTCCCACTTTCTGAAATTTAAGAAAGTTCAGTTACAGATTTGCTGTTCTGAACTGTTTGTTTCTTGGAGGCCAGTGCTTGCTTGGGCTAAAGGGAAGTCTCTGTGTTCACCAGTGGCAGTGGTTAACACTGAGCAGCCTGCCTGTCCCTGTAGGAGTGGTAACTGCCTAGAAGCTGTAGTTTTATTGGCCATTTTGTGTCAGTTCCAAACTCCTTGATCTCTCTCTCTTAAACCCCTGCTGCCTCGTGGTTTTGGTGTCTTTCCAGGCTTGATAGTTGTTGCTGAAGAACCTACCAAGGGGAGAAAACGCTGAGAGAAGAAAGGAGCCACTTTTGAGATTTTAAGTATTTTCTTCCGTTATTTTGTTTAAAATTACTGCTTTGCCGCCTACTTTTCAGTGTTTTCCGGCTTGCTAAAGTTGATATCTGTATTAGAAACAGTATTTAGAACACATCTAGAGCCTGTTTACTGCATTTCCTGTGTTGCACTTAATTTAAAATCAGTTTTCTTAAAATTGCATTTTACCTGACTCTGGCCTATCACTCAAGTGTGGGGTCATTTATTGCACTGTTCTGACTATTTTGCTACTTGTGTATCTCTGCTACTTTTAAACTAAAACAAAAAAAAAAAAAACAAATCTTGCTTTTTTCCCACTTTCTGAAATTTAAGAAAGTTCAGTTACAGATTTGCTGTTCTGAACTGTTTGTTTCTTGGAGGCCAGTGCTTGCTTGGGCTAAAGGGAAGTCTCTGTGTTCACCAGTGGCAGTGGTTAACACTGAGCAGCCTGCCTGTCCCTGTAGGAGTGGTTACTGCCTAGAAGCTGTAGTTTTATTGGCCATTTTGGGTCAATTCCAAACTCCTTGATCTCTCTCTCTTAAAACCCTGCAACTCTCTTTTTGCCTGGTCTTGCGCACAGAGCAGCGTCGGGCAGCGCCGCTTAAACAGGTTTAAACTGTTCCCGGCTCCACAAAGTCTGCTCTTCACTTTTTCCCTTAGAACAGATCTAAATCTCAAAATAAGCACTCTGTTTTCATTCTAAAGCCCTGCACTTGCTCGTACAAGTAATCTCATAGGTAAACACTAATAAACTTAAGCACTACATCCTCTTATACTCCTTTTAAGCACTTGCTCCCTATTGGTTCTTTCTAATCAGTCAATAAGCAGTTCCCTATATTATTCAGGCATGTCCTAAGGTCAGTTTCGGGTTTACTCTCCAGTCCAGCTGGTGAATCTGGGAATCTTGAGGCAATGTTACAACTGCCTTATGTATAAAGACCACCCTCTCCTCCTCCCAACAAGCTCAAATATATGTGAGAGATGCAACTATATAGCCAAACTGGAGGATAAGCTCTCTCAACCCAGTACTGGCACAACCTGTCAGGAGGAGAAGGTAACCACACACACCACAAATCCAGTCTCACATAGACCTATCGCATCAGCAAACCAAACACATAAACACACAAAAACATACTCGGAGGCTCTAAATAAAAATCTGCCTAAGCAGCAGAGACCTCCAAAGCAGACATCCAAGCAACCCCTACCACGAAACAATACCCACATAGCACATAGCTCACAAAGTCAGTGTGCCACACAGTCACAACAGTCACAGCCCTTAAGGCTAAACAACACACCTAATACACTTGTAATAGGTGACTCTATTGTTAGACACACTGATGTCCCACTCACCAGGCTGAACAAGGAGAAGGTCACTGTAAGCTGCCTGTCAGGTGCCAGGATCTGCCACATAACACAAGCACTCAGGTCACTCCAAAGCAGGTACAAATATGACTCCATCATTGTCCATGCTGGTGTGAATGACCTGAGACGTACCTCCCTGGACTACATGAAAAAAGACATAGAGGAGCTCTTTGATCATGTAGCCCAGGCCGGTATGACCCTGACCTTGAGTAGCATCTTACCCTCACCAAGAATGATGCCACAGTATAAAGACAAAATGATCAATTTTAACAATTGGCTAAAGTATTGGTGTCATTCAAAGGGGATCCAGTGTCTGTCAGCCTGGGATGACATGCTCGACAAGCCACGTTGCTTCGCTAGGGATGGCTTGCACCTGTCACCCCTGGGTTTTCGAATATTGGCAAAGGCTCTTTCCTCCCCCATAGTGCCTTTTTTAGGCAAGGCTCAAAAGACAAACACACCTCCATAGACAACACAAAGAAAAAAAAACTAAGGGTAATGCTGCTCAACGCCAGAAGTCTAAACCTCAAGATGCATGCACTCGAGACTCTCCTCAGTATGGAGAATATCGATATCTGTGCAGTAACAGAAACCTGGTTCAAGGCTCCCGAGAGCACCCCAGCACTAACAAGTTATACTTCATACCATGCTTTCTGGCCCCAAAACTCAGACCGAACCACAAAAGGAGGGGGAGTATCCATATTTATCAAAGATACCCACACCTCCAGGTTAGTGGTACTGCACGAAGCATCGGAGACCATCCATGTGCAACTAACAGTAGGCAAAACTGCCTTTCAGTTTGTAGCCTGCTACAGACCACCCTCCCAAACACAGGAACCTCACTCGGCTTTCCTGAGAACACTGGAGAGAATATGAAGGTCTCTCCAAACACCATTATATTGGGTGACTTCAACTACCCAAACATTGATTGGGAAAACTATTCAAGCCCAAACACCCTCGCCCAATGGTTCCTAGAATTTATAAACTCAAATGCTATGGAACAACTGGTCACCACTCCCACAAGAGGGGAAAACATATTGGATCTGGTCATCACCAACATGGGGTCTCTATGTTCCACACCAGAGGTATACCCCTCATTGGTAAGATCAGACCATAAACTAATCTCACTGGACATCCATATTCCATCCCCACCCCTAGCCAAGGGAACCACAGTGAAGAACTTCTCAAAAGCAAACTTCACACTTCTCAAAACCGAGGTGGAATCCTTCAAAGCCCCTGGGCCAGTGAAAAATACAGCCCAAAATGCAGAATCCTTTACAAAAGCATTCTATGGACACCTACAGGAATGCATGGAGCATGCTATCCCAAATAAAACCAAGACTTACTCCTCCAAAGGCAGGAGACCTGTCTGGTGGACCCTGGCCATAAATAAGCTATACAACAGAAGGAGAAAGCTACTACATGATAGAGTAAAATCCCAAAAAGGGAAGGTGTCTCTGATCAGTACTAGCAAGAAACTACAATCCCTTATGAAATCATCTAAGGCCAGCTTCGAAAGAAAAATTGCACAAGACACTAAAGATAATCACAAGGACTTCTTTAGTTATGTCAGAAACCTGGGAGGCAACTCCCAGATATGCTCTGAGATAGTGCAAAATGACAAAAAATACACTGAACCCACAGACATTTCCAACATCCTGGCAGAAAGGTTCAGTGCAAACTTCTCCCCCCCTTCCCCCCCAAAAGAGCAAATGTCTATCCCAACAGAGTGTAGCCTTCCTGAGATCACAGATGCACAGGTGAGAGCTGCCCTCTCCAAAGTAAAAAACACAGCATCAATGGGACCAGACGGTGTCCCGGGCTGCATCTTACATGAGCTCTAAGAAGAACTAAACCCTCATATAAAGTCACTGTTCGATCTCAGCCTTACTACAGGATATGTACCCAAGTAATGGCATACAGCAACAGTGGTCCCACTCCACAAAGGTGGTGCCACAACAGACCCTGGAAACTATTGCCCTATAAGCCTGACTAGCCTGGTCTGCAAAGCTATGGAGTGTATCATCATGGAAATCATAAACAAAGACATTGGGAACCTCCAGACACTGGATCCTACCCAATTCGGCTTTGTTAAGGGCAGATCTTGCCTCTTGAACCTGGTCAACTTCTTTGAAATAGTTACCAAAGCCATAGATGAAGGGAAGGTAGTCCACACAGCCTACCTGGACCTTGCAAAAGCCTTCGACACAATACCCCACTCGGGCATCATAAATAAGCTCACCAGCTTAAATATCAACCCCTATGTCACAAGATGGGTTGCAAACTGGCTCAGGGATAGAACCCACATGGTCAGAATAGCAGATGCCATGTCAGACTCTAAACCAGTTACAAGTGGCATCCCACAAGGCTCAGTCCTGGGACCTCTCTTGTTCGGTATATATTTCTCAGAGGTACAGGCTAACATGGGTGGACTATGGCTGACCAAGTTCGCAGATGACTGCAAACTGGGTGCCGTAATTGACTCTCCGGCTGACACAAGCATCCTCCAAAAGGGTCTCACAGAGACGGATAACTGGTGCCAGAGCCTAGGCCTAAAGCTAAATGCCAAAATGTACATAGTCATCCCCTTTGGGAAAAACAAAGTGCCCACAAATTACCATATAGGTGGTAATCCATTAAGTACAGAAGAAGTAATTAGGGACTTGGGGACCCAAGTAGATAGCAATCTCTCCTTTGACAATCACGTTGCCAAAGTGGTTAGAAAGACCTTCTATATAGCCCACCTTATCATGAAATGATTCACATCTAGATCAAGAGAGGTAATTGTGCCCCTCTACTCATCACTTATCAGGCCCATAATTGAATACAATGCCCCATTTGGGATGTACCTTACCCGACACCTGCAGCAACTGGAAAGACCCCAAAAGTACCTCACCAAGAGGATCATGGGGCTCAAACAGATGCCCTATGCAGCTCAGCTAAAGAAACTCCAGCTCTACTCAGTTGCGTACCGCCTACTCAGAGGCGATCTGTGTCTGACGTATAAAGCCATGTCCAACCCAGAATTAATGGACATGCTTCACCTCAGGAAATCCAAATCCCTTAGAGCTACAGGGACTTGAACCTCAGCACAGAAATAAATAGGACATGCTGGAGGGACAGATTCATATCCCAGAGGCTCCCCTCACTCTGGAACAAAATCCCAATGCATGTTAGGCAGAGCCCCTCACTGACCCTCTTCAAGAGAAATCTTAACGAGTGGATGGGAGATCGTAAGTTTACCCCTGGGATCTCTTCTGTTTCCCTGCTTGACAGAGGTACAATAAACTAACCTTAAAAGGGCTACCTTCTGTGACCTACTATACAGAGGCACAGTCAACTAATCTAAAAGGGTGACGAAAGTCAAACACACTCTGGCTAGTCTTAAAATGCCCTAGGGCAGATAGCCTAGTATCAACCTATGAACCAAAGAACTTATGTGCTTATTTGTGTAAATAAATCTCAATATTATAATTGATAAACTATATTTATGTAAAAGTAACATGTTACTTTAGTTAGTTGTTGTTGTGTCTTTTGGCTTTTCCCGGTTAGGGGTCGCCACAGCGGAACTCCGGTCCACAAATGATTGGCAGTAGATTTTTATGTGCCGAGTTGCCAGCTCTGATGCACAACCTTCAACGAAGGTACGCCCATTCACATATGTCTCCACACAGAAGATGCTCTAGCTGAGAATTTCACTGAAAAGTAACTAGTAATAGTAACTTACTACTTTTATACGTAACTAGCACAACACTGTCAATATGGCATTTACCAGGTGTGGATGACTTCCCAAAGGAAACTATTATGCAATTCTTAGCCTTTTAGTTTTAGTGCATACCTCTGGCACCAGTTGTATGCCTGTGTCAGCCCTTCGTAGGGAACATTTGCATCAGTGTGGGATTCAATGACAGCTCTTAATTTGTAATCATATACAAATTTAATCAGCCAGAGGCCACTGACATTGGCCTTGGCATCAGAGAAGTAAATGCCAACATAGAGCTGTCCCGGGATCGATCCCAGAGAGACTCCACTTGTGACTGGCCTCTTTCTAGAGGTGGACTCCTCAATTCTAACTTCCTGGGTCCTGTGTGAGCCAGTTGGCCATCCACTGGGTGACTTAAGGGTTTGTACCTACTTCTTCTTCTTCTTTCGGCTTTTTCCCGGTTAGAGGTTGCCACAGCGGATCATCTGTCTGCTCATGATTGGCAGTGGAGTTTTACAGTGTTGAGTTACCAGCCCGGCACCCAACCTTCCACAGAAGGCACACACACACTCACACCTAGGGCCAATTTAGAGTGCCCAATCCACCTACTGCATGTCTTTGGGATGTGGGAGGAAACTGGAGCACCCGGAGGAAACCCATGCGACCACAGGGAGGACATGCAGACTCCACACAGAAGGTACCCCAGCTGAGAATCAATCCAGAGAACCTCTTACTGTGAGGCAACTTAAGGGTTTGTACCTAACCTCCTGAATTTGTCAACAATGCCCAAGTGGGGTATTGTGTCAAATGCCTTGGCCAAGTTAGAACCCTTGAAAGTATGCAAGTATCTGTCTATAAATATGGACATTATCTAATCACACCACAAAACAGCTCTGACTTTACCCGCTTTAAATCACACATTTGAAGGGCAGTGACAACTAATTGAAGCATAAGGGGTGAACAGAAAAAGAGAGGCAGATGATGAGAGGAACAGCAACAGTAGTTCTTGTGGGAAATGTAAGACCATCTCTATGATGTGTTACTCTAACTTATTTCCTCATTATTAATCTGTCAAGAAAGTGATTGCTCTAGGGAGCAAGAAGGAGTAGGAGAGTAGAACCAACATTAAAACATAAGTAGGATAAGGGTTGCCTACTAAGTCTCTATGTTGGGACAGAAATGCTTTTGTAAATGATGTCTTGCTGCACTATTAAAATTATATGTTATTGAAATGTTGTTAATAGAGAGAAATACAGAAATGAGTAGTTAGCTATAGGATAGGAATATAAAATGCCATAAAATAATAATTTAACCTACAGCTGTTATCGAACTCATGACGCTATGCAAAAACATTAGTCTATAGACAGGAGAATTATCTCAAAATACCACATAGGAACTTCTAGTTCATTGTATCGAGCAGCTTATGAACTGGTACAGTAACTGTTTCGCAGTACTGCCTTTAGTCTCCCTTTACTCTGTTTTCCCATTGAGCAACAGATTCAAGCACATTTGTATGAAAGTAACCTGACTACTGCAGATGAAATTAAAATCTTCAGCTTTTGCCATAGGACGTTGAACAGCATATGCCATAACTCAGCAATGGTGCACAATGCCAACCTACGTGCAAATGCTGAGAACAAAAAGTAAAGGCTTTTTCATGGGACAGTTCTGTCTATGTGTGTTGTAGGTGATGAAAAAGGGATTGATAGAACAATGGTGAAAATGGGAATAATAAACAAAGGGAAGCACACAGGAGAAGTTATACAGGAATTTCAGGAGGCTGCTGGGAGAGCACCATACCAATCTACTTGTTCACAACATAAATGTAGAATTTTACAAATAAATTCATGACTTTGGAGAGTCACCACACCAGGGATGGGTGACAACAACAGTACAATGTTGTATAGCCAGTTAGACCAAATCAAGTGAGTCAAGATCACACACAGGCAAAGTGGAAAGCTATGTATTGGACATGTTTTTTTTTTCAGGCACAAGTGCCCATTTTTTTTATTGGAGAGTGACAAATGATGGGAAAGGTGCTTAGGAATAACAGGGTCAGGTATGTTGGGTAGGTTAGATAGCAGATGCAGATATACAGGACATTCAAGACAGACAGGGATGGTAATGGACACAACAGGTTGGGGGACACCATGAAAAGGGACAGGTAGGGGACCTCAAATGTGCATCCATGTCCAGCTTGAGAAGAGTGAAAATCTAGTCCTCATTCTCAGAACTGTCATCCCTCTCATCATTGTCTCCTATGTCAGCTGCCTGTGTCAGTACTGGGCATGGCATCATTTTGGCAGCATGATGTAGGACATTTTCAACCCTGATGATTTGGGCACTGAGGCCCCTCTCCATCATGCCATCTACTAGCTCTGTCAGCTCTTGTTGGGTAATAAAATCACCATCTCCACTACTACTGTTCCTGAGGAGGTACCACTGTAACTGTACCAGCAGCTGAGGCAGAACTACCTGATACAGATGGAACAGGCTGGGCAGGAGTTGTGCAGGCAGTGCTGACAGGTTGTGTCTCAGATGTGCTGGGTTTCTGTGCTGCCTGTAGTAGTGTTGCCAAAGTCACCTCTGGAGGTATGACAGGCAGATCCCAAGTGGTTGGTCTACCTCCCTGTGTTGATGGTCATTTTGTTTTTATAAGCAACATAATAAAAAAAAAGGAGAGCTTGGGTGAGGGAGACAAAAATGAGATAACTAAATCAATGGCATGTCATATTACTTAATTATTTCAATACATTAAGCAATATCAGAAATGCATAAGTACAACTTGCCCACTTCCAGATATTTATTTTTATTTATTTATTTATTTATTTAACATTTGTTGACCGGGAAAGTCCGACTAGGTTCCACAGATCCTGTTTTCAGCAGAGGCCCGGGGAGAAATGCTCCAGAATTGGTGGGAAGGAATGAACGTGTCATAAAATCAGTAACTCAATCACAATGGCATGATATGATTAATAGAATCAAGTGTTTCACTGTGCCATATCAGATATCTGTTTTCTAAGGTAATAACTTAATTTGCAAATATTTAATTATTAATGCCATGCAGTATTGAAGTTAACATATCTTACAAATAGCAGCCTGTAAAAAAATCAAATATTTGTTTGAGGGTATTGAACCTACACACAATTAATCTGATGTACTCATTTCCTAAAGCAATAGCCAAGAGCTATTGGAGCAGGCATTTAAGCTTGATATTAAATTTAAGGTATGCCTGCTCAAGATTATATACAGTGATGTACTGAGAATACTTCTGTGCTGTGCAATCCGAATAGATGCGTACTTACCCTGTGCATCTCTGAGGTGAGTTAGTCTTTCCTGATGCACCTCGTGGTTTTCTATTATCTCTGCTGCAGCTGTATGCCGATTTTGATCCATGGTATTCTGTGATTTTTGCTATGTGGGTAGGGCTTATTTGTTATAAATGAGTTGTGTTGCATAAAATCTTAATTTTGATGAAGTTCAGCTTATTGGACAAAAGCACTTAATGTCTGGATATTAATAAAGAAAGAAGAACAGCTTTTCAGCTCCCTGGTTCCATCTTTATTTAAATGTCTGTGACTTTTCTTAGTCATGGGACTGCATTTCTATGTGAAAGGCATTGCCTGTATCTATAAATACATCAATAAGCAGTTATGATAATGAGGTGCATTTACTGTGGCATTCCTTAGCAAAATGTAGTGACATGGCATTCTCACTCCCTCTGTAAAAGTATATCTTAACCGGACTCAAACCCTGTACCAGCTGTCTTTGATCTTTAGGAATACTGCATGTAGAGTTTGTGCCACATGAAAAGTTACCCATGAACTTGAATTTAATAATTGAATGCTATCCACAGTGCTATCCAAATAGCTGCCAACCACATACCAGCATCAGGATGGCTTGCACTACAGAAGACAGCCTAAATTAAATTTTTCACTTTTTCCTTAGGCAGTGAACCCTGTTTGCAGGCTGCTGAGTGGAGCACAAATGCAAAAGGCATTAGAAAAAATATGTGAGAGAAAAATCTGACAGTAGAATGAATTCAGTCAATGGATATGTCTAGCAATGACCAGACCAAGAAGTTCATTCAAATGATACATTCATCCTTCTCACAGCTCCTTGGAAACATCAGAGATGTACTTTGTGGAACAGATTATCAGACATGTAATTAATGACAAATAATGTGAAAGTGAACAGAGAACTGCCCACATACTGTTAGCAATACAGATAATATTTGAGTTTTACACAACAAAACAGTGATCTAAAAAAATGTGTGTAAATATGTATTCAGATCTCACTCTGTAAAATTAATAATTACTGGATTTGAACCCTGCATCACTTGTCTTATTTTTCTTAATTCATTTCACTGATACCTTGTGCATGGGGATAGTTTTCTGAATAGTGAAATTTATTCACAAAGTATTATCAAGAGTGTTGATGTCCTTACACCAGGGCCAGTCTTGTTTGCACTACAGAAAACAGTCTAAATTAAAATGTTCACTTTTTTGCTTTGGAAGTGAGCTTAGTTTGTGCACTGTAAAAGTAGCTATGTAGTTATGGTTCTATATATGCATGGGAAAGAAAAATACTTGATATACATTATTGTGCAAAGTTTGTAATTTGCTGTTGCAGACATCACAGTCATACAGTATTACTGACATTATTGTAGACAGAGGACAAATGTGTCATCTTAGGGATATACAACTACTTGCATATTGAACTACGTAGTTAGCTTTTTTAACAGGTTCCTCATTTACCTTTGGCATCAGATGAGGGTGGATGAGGTTGCATATTTAATATACTGTTTCCCTGTATACCTGGTTTTGCTGTACAATTTTCTGTGTCATACTCTTCATACTAAGTCAAACAGGGTATAAAAACCTTTCTTCTTCTTACAGAGGTCAAGCAACTGCCGATTCAGCAACTTTAATTACATTTAATTAACGTTTGTTCCTCATACAACTTTCTAATGGCAGAAGCAAATGATAACATGCTTTTTTTTCTAAATGTAATTGTGACTACTGTCCAAAAAGTTTTGGGTTTCAGGGCAAACAGCTTCACTGAGTGTGCATGATTACTTTACAGTTTTTACTAAATAGCACCAGCATGGTGAATTGGCTAATTAGCATATACTTTGGATAATTATGATTTTATTAGCATATTCTGCCATTTAGCATTGTTTGGCTGCTCTACACTAACTAAAGAGTTATTTAATGACTATGAAATAGCATACTATTATATGAGTGTCATGCCATGTGCTGTGCACTTGATAGCTGCACTAAGTGTAGCTGTTAATAAAGCTGGCCCAAATTAAATACATTTAACATTATTACAGAATAACAGATTGCTTTTGTTGTGATTAAGGACAGATGGATTAGAGAATACTGTGATCCTAAACAGAACATGCTATTCATTTATCACTCATTTTTCATGAAGTCAAAGGCTACAACAGCTAATTACTGCTTTTGTGACCGAACTGAGATATTCTGCAATAAAAGCCATTAGTTTGGAAAAATGCATTAATCATCACTGCCGGACATAATTGTCTATGCAATAAAAATTTACAAAATAAATTTTCTCAGAGTGTTGGAAAAATTTGTGAATGTATATACATCTGCAGAAGCAGCCAATATTCAAATGAAGGCACTACACAAGGATTTAAATGTGTTACATTGAAATGAAACGAATTCTGTTGAAAATAAGCAGAATAAATATGTTATAACACAGGTTAATGCACAAAATGCTTCAAACTGTAGTGATACCAAGGAGAACAAGCACTTTGCTTGGCATGATCATAGAGAAATGAAAAGCGTTCATTTCAACACACGCAATTTTATTCAATTTGTAATTACCTGCATAGCCCTGCAGCAAGCAGAGAATGAAGAAACTGTAGACTACTTAAGCCTTAATCCTTTCTGTAAAATGTGCAAAAACAAGAGAAAGAGAGAAAGTCAGACAAACATTTTGAAAGGGATTGATGCATGTAAAACTGTTGACTTTGTGTCACTGACTCAAGTGATTAAGAGATGCAAACAAATTTGTTTGTAAATACAGTTAGCACTTATATCATATCTGGCAGTTGGTGCAGACGGTAAGGTTGTGAGCTGTCATTCCTCTGGTGTAGCGTTTGATTTCCACAGTGCTATTTGTCTATTATGTAACCTTGAAAAACTCATGTATCCAGACAATGCTCACAAGTCACTCCTGAAAACAGACTATGTGTCCAATGGGTCTACCTGGTTAACAAATTCCTACTATTTTTATGTTGTGTATACTATCTTTTCACAAGGGATATACAATTCAACACTGTTGCCAATATAAAATTGGTAGACTGAGAAGCTTACCCTAAATGACAAAAGTCTCACATTTATGCATGATGCCAGGATAGAATGTAATATTTTGTGTGAGAGATTGTCTAAAGTCATTGACATAAAGAGCCCTGCATCAGAGTCCAGAGATGTGCTACTGACTTATTCCTGTCAAAAACTAAGATCACTTACTATGTACTTATTTTTATTATTGCATAAAACAAATTAATTGTAAATGTAGATACCAAATGCAAAAAAATACAGCTTTTAAGTACTTTCTTCTGAGTTGATGCCAGACTTCATCAGAATAGCCTATATAAAAAGAAATCCTATAAAATTTAATTTTAAATTGAGTCCTTACAACAAACAAGAATACTTGGTAGGCTCGCTTGCCAGCAACTGGCTACAATTAAAGGAATACACAGTACGCAGTGATGCTTAACATGCCCTGCATCACCATCTAGGTAGCAAGCAATTAGTCAAGATAACTGGCTGTTGCCTCAAACAGTGAATGATTGCAGACTGATAGAAACAATAATTTGCATATTAATGAAGGCAATGCTACACAGATTCATAGGTTCATAGGCTGATAGGTGTTTACTAGGCTAACAACCACAAGGGTCATTTTAAGACTAACCATGCATCCCAAATCTCTGACAAGTTCTGATACCTTTGATAAGTGTAAGCAGGGACTTGGGAGGTGAAGCATTTACAAGAAGGGGCCTGGGAGATGAGCCATTTACAAGTTGCCTGTGTCCATTAGAGACATAGGTGCCAACCAGGGATGAAGATATATACACAAATTCATGGAGCTAAAGATGTGTACCTTCATGTAGTGCAGTCTATGAAGCCAAACAACCAAATCCAAGTAAGACAAGATGTTGAGAAGCTTGATATAAACTAATAAAACTAAACACTGACATTTCATTTATACAATATACTTGGCTGTTCCCAGGACATGACAATATCTTACAGGACATTATCTAAAACACAGAACAAGATGATATATGCAAATACTAAAAACTATGATACTTAGGTTCATAGATTCATAGGTGTGTACTAGGCTAATGGCCCTAGAGCCTTTACAAGCCTAGCCCATAGAAGTGCCCTTGCATCATGCCACCCAATGTTAGTTCCCAGTGACTCTATCAAGTAGAGCCAATGGAGTGATCCCCGGGGTGAACTTTCTATTACCCATCCACTCATCAAGATTTCTTTTGAAGAGGGACAGTGAGGTGCTCTGCTTGACATGTATGGGAAGTATATTCCAGAGCCAGCATGTTCTGTTGATTGTGGTAATGAGGTTGAGGTCTCTGGAGCATGTGGTGTGGAGGGATTGGGATTTCTTTAGATGTAGCATTTCTAACAGAGCTGGGTCAGAATAGGCTTTGTAAGTCAAGCAGAGATTGCCTCTAAGTAGGCGATATAAGACAGAGAATAGCTGGAGTCTTTTGAGTCTGTCCATGTGGGACATATGTTTAATACCTAGGATCCTCTTCATGAGGTACTTCTGTGGCCTCTACAGCTGTTGCAGGTGTCTAGTGAGGTACATGCCAAATGGGGCATTATATTTGATGATTGGTCTAATGAGGGAAGAGTACAGAGAGACAGTGACCTCTTTCCCCCTGGATGCAAAACCCTTGGTAATGAGATGTGCCACATAGTAGGACTTTCTGACCACAGTGGCAATGTGGTGGTCGAAGGAGAGATTGCTGACAATCTGCATCCCCAGATCTCGTATAACACCTTCAGTGTTCAGTGGGCTCCCATTGATGTGGTAATTAGTGGGAACTGACTTTTTACCAAAGTAGATGATGACGCATTTTTTGGTGTTAGCTTAAGGCCATGGTTTTGACATCAGTCATTGGTCTCAGTGAGGCCTTTCTGTAGGATGTCTGCATCACTTGGGGAGTTAATAATGGCTCCCAGCTTGCAGTCATCTGTGAACTTGGTCAGCCAAAGTCCCTTTGTGTTGGATGAACTTCTGAGAAGTAGATGCCGAACAGGAGAGGAACCAGGACCAAGCCCTGTGGGACTCCAATCGTGACTCATCGGCAGTCTGACTTGGAATTCGCTACTTTCACACTGTGTGCTCTATCTGTGAGCCAATCTGTAACCCACCTAGTGATATAGGGGTTGATACTTAGTTTGGTGAGTTTATCAATAATTCCCAAGTGAGGAATGGTATCAAAGGCCTTGGTCAGATCGAGGTAGGCTGCATCCACAGCCCTGGTGACAGACTCAAAGAAGTCAGCCAGGTTGAGTAGGCATGAGCTCCCTTTCACAAAGCCAAACTGCATGGGGTCCAGAGTTTGGAGATTTCCTATATCTTTGTTAATCAGGTCCATGATGATGCGCTCCATAGCTTTACAAATCAGACTCATCAGGCTAATGGGGTGATAATTTCCAGGGTCTGTATTCGCTCCCCCTTTATGGAGAGGGATGACTGTAGCAGTGCAGCATTCAGTAGGGACAAAGCCTGAGATAAGGCTGTGACTGAACAGAGTATACAAATGTGGTGCAAGTTCACTTTATAGTTCATGTAGAATACAACCAGGGATATTATCGGGTCCCATGGAAGCTGTATTCTTGGCCTTGGACAATGCAGCTCTAACATGTGCTGCAGTAATGCTGGGTGCCTGGCATTCTTCCGGTATTGTGATTGGTCCTTTGGGGGGGAGGGGTAAAGTTGACACTGAATCTGTCCGCCAGTATGTTGGCAATATCTGTTGGCTCAGTATAGGAGGTACCACTGTGCAGGAACTCAGAGCAAATCTGGGTATTGCCGTGGAGGTTCTTGATATAACTATAGAAGGCTTTGTGATTGTGTTTTGTGTCTGGCAAGATTCTGCCTTCATAGCTGGCTTTAGAGGATTTGATGAGGGATCTCAACTTTTTGCTGAGGCTAATAAGGGAGTTTTTCCAGTCTTGGGACTTCACCCTTTTCTACAAGTTTCTTACTTCTGTTGTAGAGTTTATTAATGGCAGGGGACCACCAGATTGGCTTCTTTTTTTTGGAGGAGAGCATTTTGGTTCTGTTGGATATGGCTAGTTCCATGCATTTATTCACATGTTCGTACAGTGCATTAGTGTATGATTCGGCAGTCATGCAGCTATTTTCCATTGGCATGGGTGCTGTAAAGTTAGCCACCTCTGTTTTAGGAGTCCAAAGTCAACTTTCAGGCTAACCTCATGAAAAGAGAAGTATCTCAACACTCACCCAATTGTACTACATGTTTCATGATGAAATTCATATTTTACAAGCACTATTGTTCAAAGTCAGCAAAGTGACACCAACCAACTACACAGCAAAAATTCTTTAGAAAATTTGCAAAGCTTATATGGGAATGGTTAAGTGCAAAGAGATAGGATGTGACATAATGTTTTGGACTGATATGTCTCATCAAATAGAAGCAATATACACTGTCACTTCATGAGATGTAAGACAGGCTATGGAGTATTCTAGCTGTAGATTTATTTCAGTTTAAGGACTGTCAGCATCTTACCTGTGCATACATTCTAGGCATCCAGAAGTTATAAAGTCATGTGATGCAGCATCATAGTCAGTTTTTAAATTCTTTAAAGCATTTTTTCATCACAAGGAAGTACAGATATCCTTGTAGTGAACAATGTACCACAATTTGCCAGTCAAGAATTTTGTTTGTTCTTTCAAGAGCATAAAATTCTATGTATAGGAATCAGTCTATCTGTAATTAAATGGGCAAGTAGAAACATTACGCAAACTGTCACAAACATAATGGGAAGATGTGTTGCCACCTGTAAATAAGATGTCATTTAGCTTTACTTGAATAGAAAAATGCTCCTTTATAACCATTAGAGCTGTCACTTTCTCAGTTGTTGACGTTGTTGGTAATGTCAGCTCCAAAAGATGGTAACAAAAGGTAATCCAGGTGGTAAAATAACTCACAGTACGTTATTTATCCAAAGCCACGATACTTGTAATGCAAAAAAACACTTTATTGAGCAACCAGATAAACGTTAAACGCTACCAGCGTTTTTCCTTCTGATAATATCAGAACTTCCTCAGACAACAGCCAAGTAGTTACACCTAGTTTTTAAGTGTGCACTACGTAATTAAACCAATTAATTTTAATTAGATTAAATTAAATAAATCATCAACTTTTGCTCTTGCCTTTAAAGCAAAAATGCACATTTATATCAGTCAAAGTGTTCCTAAAAAAACTGTCAGCATGGGAATGTCTTATTTAAAAACATATATAAACCTAAAAATGTAAAATAACATAGTCATCCTATCAAATACAATTCAAGTCACAATTTACAACAGTTTAAAAGCAATTCCTTATATATCCTAAAGTAAATTAAATTAAAAAATAAAAAAATACTTAGTTATAGTAAAATATTACTCAATTTAATATTCATTACTGGATTAGAGAGACAATTCAATAAAGTATAGCTAAAAGCCATATTAACCTACCTCATCAAATTTTTAATCTTTAAAATGCATGCGATTGAGCAAAACCATTTAAGCCTGGTTCTCTATTTGCTGCCAGGCATAGTTGCCAGGCTAATTCTTTTTTCTCCAGCTCCAATTTTAAATAATGGTCATTTACAAACCTGTAGTCATCTTGATGTGTATTAATTCGGTCTATGACCATAAAGGTAAAAGAATGGTCTGGATTACTAGCACAATGCCTAGCTAAGGCATTTTCATTTTTACCCTTAGCAATTGCATATAGATGTTCGTACATTCTGTCACGCAAACGTCTATCTGTCTTACCCACATAAAATGATGGGCATTGTAAACATTGTGCCAGATAGACGATAGCCTTAGAATTACATGTGTATGATTCTTTGACAGAATACCTAATTGTCCTAATGATAAAGTGATCTGATGTCATAATGTGCCTACAGTATTTACAAGCACCACATTTCTTAGTGCCCCTGTTAGCAAGCGTTATTGTCAACTTTGACTCAAGGAGCCTCTTCATGTTAATGCCTCTTCTGTATGTTACTACAGGGTTAAAATTTAAGGTTGTTGCAACATTTTTGTCTATCGATAAATAAAACCAGTATTTCCTAACTGTTTTTACTATTTCTGTGGCCTCTGGACAATATGTAATGGTAAAAGCCACTGCAAAATTCCTATCATTACAAGTGTTTTTTACCATACGTTGGTCTATATTCCCTGTTACATCAATTAACAGATTTTCAGCATTGGGTACAAGATTAGTGGCCATATCATGTGCCTCCGTACCTTCATTACCACACAGTATTGGCATGTATATCCCCTTTTCCCTCTTTTCCATCACTTCCTGAAAAATAGTGTCCAGAAAGGAGGCAGGATACCCTCTTCTCAAAAACATAAGGTGTAACAAGCCACATTCTTCTTCAAAGTCCTCTTTCAGTGTTATCATCCTTGCTATTCTCACTAGTTGTCCCTTCACCACAGCTTTCTTCTGGTGAAGGGGGTGCATACTAGTGAAGTGCAGGAAGCTATTGGAATATGTGGCCTTTCTGAAAATTTTTGCCATGTAAGATCCACTATTTTTACTTAACTCAACATCCAAAAAATTAATTGAGTTTTCCTGAAAATTTTGAGTAAACTTTAAAAAGGATGTTGTTGAGTTAAAAAAGTTTACAAGAAGGTCAGCTTCTTCTCTGTTACCTTTAAATAAGATAAAAATGTCGTCCAAGAACCTTTTATAGGTTACAAACTGATTAGACCAATGACTATTGAACACATAGTTGTTTTCCCAGTGTGCTAACACCAGGTTCGCAAAGCTTGAACCAACTGGTGAGCCCATTGCCACTCCTACTTTTTGGACAAAGAGTTTGTTTTCAAAAGTCACAAAATTATTTTTCAGGATGATGTCAAGTAGCTGTTCCACTAAATTACATTCATTGTCACTAGCCCCTTTGACCCTGATAAATTCCACTACCCATTCTACTCCCAGGTCATGTGGAATACAGGAATACAAATCAATAACATCCACTGTTAAAAAATTAGTTACATCATCATAGGTAATAGACTGCATGTTTTGCAAAAAGGACCATGAGTCCTTCAGTATTTGATTTTCCATGGTAACAAATTTCTTTAAAATTTTATCGACTAGTTTAGCACAGGGGTATGTAATTGATTGTCGTGCATCCACCAGTGCCCTGAATGGTGGGTTCAAAACGTTTTTATGTAGTTTTGGGATCCCAAAAATTTTTGGCATCCGTGGGGCCAACATGGTCAAGTATGTGTGTTTTTCTAAAGTTAACATTCCATCCGTAAATAAGTCACTAATAAACATGTTAATCCTACGGTGAGCCTGATTCAATTCGTTTCTACTCACCGATGTATAAGTACTACTAGCCAAAAGTGCCATCATTATGTTAGAATAATCCCCATTGTACAACACTACCAACCCCCCACCTTTATCTGGCTTCATAAACCTCAATGGCAGGTTTCAAAGGAGGGTCAGCAGTGCTTTTTCCTCATCAGAAATATTAGACCTAAATTTATTTTTAGATGAATGTTTCAAAATATCTCTAAATTCATTTTCACAGAGGTATTCAAACATGCTTATAGTACTATTCTGTGGGGGATTAAAGGAGCTTGCTATTCTCAGCTCATTACCATTGTATGATGAGTTCCCAAACATAAGTTCAAATTCAATTTACGAATAAACAGCTTAAAGTCAATCAAAAGTTCAGCAATGTCACATTTTTTGGATGGCACAAAGGTAAGGCCCTTGGCAAACAATTCTACCAATACATGGTCAATAAAACATTCAGTAAAGTTGTAAATAGAAAAGTCTCCTTCATTATTAAGAAGTGTTTCAAAAAGCTTTAGCCTTGGTAGTTGCTGTTGCTGCGAGTATTGTATCTCCGCTTGGGCCCCTGGGCTTGATTCACATTCCAATTGCCCCCCCTCCCCCCTCTGAAGTTTTTTTGAAAACCTTTATTTTGCTTTTGATTGTTGTCAGAATGGTAAAACTGGTTAGAGTTTACACCATTTGTTTCCCCTTCAAAGATATCATCATCGTTAATAGTACACTCTGCATCAAGTACAAGACCTGTGTTTAAATCAGCTGCTGTATTCCTAGTAGACTGGTTTCTTCTTTGATCCTTATGCATATTTTGATCTATAAAGCCTTTATAATTACGTGAAACATTTTGTGCCATCGATGGTTTGGGAAAGGCTGTCCCTTCTCTATATGCTTTCAAGTCTCTTTGAAGTTTTCTTAATTTGTTCTCTTTCAATTTGACCATTTGCTGAGCAATACTAGTAAAAGTTCTGTCCACCTCAAACTGATATCTATTAAATTCCAGGTCTGACTTGATGTCTTGCTCAAGAGCTATCACTTCCTTTGTTATCAAGTCAAGGGAAATTTTATAGTGTTTCACCATACATTGCAAAATTTCCAGTCCTTGTTTATTGTAAATGTCAATCAGTTCATTAAAAAATCAGAGCCATATTCAAGCCCCATGGGGTATGAGTAGTGCCTCAATCCCTTTGGTACAATTTTTTCTTTTAAGCATTTATCAAAGTAGTTAAGCTCAAGCTGGAGCTTTTTAGTCTTTAAAAGTTTAATGTCAAAAAGCTTCAATTTATCTATTATTGAATTGTCACTCTCACTCAAATGTGCATTTACAGTACCTGTTTGTGGGCAATCCAACTCCAATTCAGTAGTTAACCATGTTCGTACATTAAAATTCATGCCATGGTTATTAACACGATTGCCTCTGTTTCCAACGTTTTCTGTTGTTTCATCCAGCTGGCTTCTTTGCGATAAGCCTGCTGTAGCGTTGTGTTCCGCCTGTACTCCCGATACTGATGGAGCAGAACCGGCTGTTGAACTACCAAGGACACTGCTGGAGTTAGTAACCCCGTCCAATTTCTCCGATAAGCGGTCGAGCCTTAAGTTAATCAGCTGCAATAATTGCGTTAAGTTACCCTGGGAGAGGTCGCTTTCCTCCGAATTGTTCTCCATACTTTTCTGCTGACAACCAACGCAGCAAACCACGTGTAAAACCAAACACACCACACTGAACTATGAAAAAGTCGTTGGTAATGTCAGCTCCAAAAGATGGTAACAAAGGGTAATCCAGGTGGTAAAATAACTCACAGTACGTTATTTATCCAAAGCCACGATACTTGTAATGCAACAAAACACTTTATTGAGCAACCAGATAAACGTTAAACGCTACCAGCGTTTTTCCTTCTGATAATATCAGAACTTCCTCAGACAACAGCCAAGTAGTTACACCTAGTTTTTAAGTGTGCACTACGTAATTAAACCAATTAATTTTAATTAGATTAAATTAAATAAATCATCAACTTTTGCTCTTGCCTTTAAAGCAAAAATGCACATTTATATCATTCAAAGTGTTCCTAAAAAAACTGTCAGCATGGGAATGTCTTATTTAAAAACATATATAAACCTAAAAATGTAAAATAACATAGTCATCCTATCAAATACAATTCAAGTCACAATTTACAATAGTTTAAAAGCAATTCCTTATATATCCTAAAGTAAATTAAATTACAAAATAAAAAAATACTTAGTTATAGTAAAATATTACTCAATTTAATAGTAAATTGTGACTTGAATTGTATTTGATAGGATGACTATGTTATTTTACATTTTTAGGTTTATATATGTTTTTAAATAAGACATTCCCATGCTGACAGTTTTTTTAGGAACACTTTGAATGATATAAATGTGCATTTTTGCTTTAAAGGCAAGAGCAAAAGTTGATGATTTATTTAATTTAATCTAATTAAAATTAATTGGATAATTACGTAGTGCACACTTAAAAACTAGGTGTAACTACTTGGCTGTTGTCTGAGGAAGTTCTGATATTATCAGAACGAAAAACGCTGGTAGCGTTTAACGTTTATCTGGTTGCTCAATAAAGTGTTTTGTTGCATTACAAGTATCGTGGCTTTGGATAAATAACGTACTGTGAGTTATTTCATCACCTGGATTACTTTTTGTTACCATCTTTTGGAGCTGACACTACCAACGATTTTTTCATAGTTTAGTGTGGTGTTTCTGGCTTTACACGTGGTTTGCTACGTTGGTTGTCAGCAGGAAAGTATGGAGAACAATTCGGAGGAAAGTGACCTCTCCCAGGGTAACTTAACGCAATTAATACAGCTGATTAATTTAAGGCTCGACCGCTTATCGGAGAAAGTGGATGGGGTTACTAACTCCAGCGGTGTCCTTGGTAGTTCAACAGCTGGTTCTGCTCCATCATTTTTGGGAGTACAGGCGGAACATAATGCCACAGCAGGCTTATCGCAAAGAAGCCAGCTGGATGAATCAACAGAAAACGTCGGAAACAGAAGCAATCGTGTTAATAACCATGGTATGAACTTCAATGTACGAACATGGTTAACTACTGAATTGGAATTGGATTGCCCACAAACGGGTACTGTAAATGCACATTTGAGTGAGAGTGACAATTCAATAATAGACAAATTTAAGCTTTTTGATACTAAACTTTTAAAGACTAAAAAGCTTCAGCTTGAACTTAACTACTTTGATAAATGCTTAAAAGAAAAAATTGTACCAAAGGGATTGAGGCACTACTCATACCCCATGGGGCTTGAATATGGCTCTGACTTTTTTAATGAACTGATTGACATTTACAATAAACAAGGACTGGAAATTTTGCAATGTATGGTGAAACACTATAAAATTTCCCTTGACCTGATAACAAAGGAGGTGGTAGCCCTTGAACAAGACATCAAGTCAGACCTGGACTTTAATAGGTATCAGTTTGAGGTGGACAGAAATTTTACTAGTATTGCTCAACAAATGGTTAAACTGAAAGAGAATAAATTAAGAAAACTTCAAAGAGACTTGAAAGCATACAGAGAAGGGACAGCCTTTCCTAAACCATCGACAGCACAAAATGTTTCACGTAACTATAAAGGCTTTATAGATCAAAATATGCATAAGGATCAAAGAAGAAACCAGTCTACTAGGAATACAGCAGCTGACTTAAACACAGGTCTTGTACTTGATGCAGAGTGTACTATTAATGACGATGATATTTTTGAAGGGGAAACTAATGGTGTAAATCCTAATCAGGCTTATCGTTCTGATAATAACCAAAAGCAAAACAAAGGTTTTCAAAAAAACTTCAGAGGGGGTGGGGGGCAACTGGAATGTGAATCAAGCCCAGGGGTCCAAGCGGAGATACAACACCCGCAGCAACAGCAAGTACCCAG
This sequence comes from Protopterus annectens, assembly GCF_019279795.1. Classification (NCBI taxonomy): domain Eukaryota; kingdom Metazoa; phylum Chordata; order Ceratodontiformes; family Protopteridae; genus Protopterus; species Protopterus annectens. The sequence goes on along the minus strand of NC_056735.1, from coordinate 529,975,335 downwards.
GATAAAGCTTTTTGAAACGCTTTTTAATAATGAAGGAGACTTCTCTATTTATAACTTTACTGAATGTTTTATTGACCATGTATTGGTAGAATTGTTTGCCAAGGGCCTTACCTTTGTGCCATCGAAAAAATGTGACATTGCTGAACTTTTGATTGACTTTAAGCTGTTTATTCGTAAGTTGAATTTGAACTTACTGTTTGGGAACTCATCATACAACGGTGATGAGTTGAGAATAGCAAGCTCCTTCAACCCCCCCACAGAATATTACTATAAGCATGTTTGAATACCTCTGTGAAAATGAATTTAGAGATATTTTGAAACATTCATCTAAAAATAAATTTAGGTCTAATATCTCTGATGAGGAAAAAGCACTGCTGACCCTCCTTAGAAATCTGCCATTGAGGTTTATGAAGCCAGATAAAGGTGGGGGTTTGGTAGTGTTGTACAATGAGGATTATTCTAACATAATGATGACACTTTTGGCTAGTAGTACTTATACATCGGTGAGTAGAAATGAATTGAATCAGGCTCACCGTAGGATTAACATGTTTATTAGTGACTTATTTTCGGATGGAATGTTAACCTTAGAACAACACACATACTTGACCATGTTGGCCCCACGGATCCCAAAAATTTTTGGGATCCCAAAACTACATTAAAACGTTTTGAACCCACCATTCAGGGCACTGGTGGATGCACGACAATCAATTACATACCCCTGTGCTAAACTAGTTGATAAAATTTTAAAGAAATTTGTTACCATGGAAAATCAAATACTGAAGGACTCATGGTCCTTTTTGCAAAACATGCAGTCTATTACCTATGATGATGTAACTAATTTTTTAACAGTGGATGTTATTGATTTGTATTCCTGTATTCCACATGACCTGGGAGTAGAATGGGTAGTGGAATTTATCAGGGTTAAAGGGGCTAGTGACAATGAATGTAATTTAGTGGAACAGCTACTTGACATCATCCTGAAAAATAATTTTGTGACTTTTGAAAACAAACTCTTTGTCCAAAATGTAGGAGTGGCAATGGGCTCACCAGTTGGTTCAAGCTTTGCGAACCTGGTGTTAGCACACTGGGAAAACAACTATGTGTTCAATAGTCATTGGTCTAATCAGTTTGTAACCTATAAAAGGTTCTTGGATGACATTTTTATCTTATTTAAAGGTAACAGAGAAGAAGCTGACCTTCTTATAAACTTTTTTAACTCAACAACATCCTTTTTAAAGTTTACTCAAAATTTTCAGGAAAACTCAATTAATTTTTTGGATGTTGAGTTAAGTAAAAATAGTGGATCTTACACGGCAACAATTTTCAGAAAGGCCACATATTCCAATAGCTTCCTGCACTTCACTAGTATGCACCCCCTTCACCAGAAGAAAGCTGTGGTGAAGGGACAACTAGTGAGAATAGCAAGGGTGATAACACTGAAAGAGGACTTTGAAGAAGAATGTGGCTTGTTACACCTTATGTTTTTGAGAAGAGGGTATCCTGCCTCCTTTCTGGACACCATTTTTCAGGAAGTGATGGAAAAGAGGGAAAAGGGAATATACATGCTAATACTGTGTGGTAATGAAGGTATAGAGGCACATGATATGGCCACTAATCTTGTACCCAATGCTGAAAACCTGGTAATTGAAGTAACAGGGAATATAGACCAACGTATGGTAAAAAACACTTGTAATGATAGGAATTTTGCAGTGGCTTTTACTATTACATATTGTCCAGAAGCCACAGAAATAGTAAAAACAGTCAGGAAATACTGGTGTTACTTATCGATAGACAAAAATGTTGCAACAACTTTAAACTTTAACCCTGTAGTAACATATAGAAGGGGCATTAACATGAAGAGGCTCCTTGAGTCAAAGTTGACAATAACGCATGCTAGAAGGGGCACTAAGAAATGTGGTGCTTGTAAATACTGTAGGCACATTATGACATTAGATCACTTTATCATTAGGACAATTAGGTATTCTGTCAAAGAACCATACACATGTAATTCTAAGGCTATCGTCTACCTCGCACAATGTGTACAATGCCCATCATTTTATGTGGGTAAGACAGATAGACGTCTGCGTGACAGAATGTACGAACATCTATATGCAATTGCTAAGGGTAAAAATGAAAATGCCTTAGCTAGGCATTGTGCTAGTAACCCAGACCATTCTTTTACCTTTATGGTCATAGACCAAATTAACACACATCAAGATGACTACAGGTTTGTAAATGACCATTATTTAAAATTGGAGCTGGAGAAAAAAGAATTAGCCTGGCAATTACGCCTGGCAGCAAATAGAGAACCAGGCTTAAATGGTTTTGCTCAATTGCATGCATTTTAAAGATTAAAAATTTGATGAGGTAGGTTAATATGGCTTTTAGCTATACTTTATTGAATTGTCTCTCTAATCCAGTAATGAATATTAAATTGAGTAATATTTTACTATAACTAAGTATTTTTTTATTTTTTAATTTAATTTACTTTAGGATATATAAGGAATTGCTTTTAAACTGTTGTAAATTGTGACTTGAATTGTATTTGATAGGATGACTATGTTATTTTACATTTTTAGGTTTATATATGTTTTTAAATAAGACATTCCCATGCTGACAGTTTTTTTAGGAACACTTTGAATGATATAAATGTGCATTTTTGCTTTAAAGGCAAGAGCAAAAGTTGATGATTTATTTAATTTAATCTAATTAAAATTAATTGGTTTAATTACGTAGTGCACACTTAAAAACAAGGTGTAACTACTTGGATGTTGTCTGAGGAAGTTCTGATATTATCAGAACGAAAAACGCTGGTAGCGTTTAACGTTTATCTGGTTGCTCAATAAAGCATTTTGTTGCATTACAAGTATCGTGGCTTTGGATAAATAACGTACTGTGAGTTATTTCATCACCTGGATTACCTTTTGTTACCATCTTTTGGAGCTGACATTACCAAAGACTTTTTCATAGTTCAGTGTGGTGTGTTTGGTTTTACACTTTCTCAGTTGTTGATTAGGAGGAGAATGAAGGAATGGTAAGCAAACAGGACTGAGGGGAATCAAACCCTGCACTAGAGGAATGACAGCTCACAATGTTACCCACTATATCAGATGTTGTTACAATGCAATCACATACCAGCTGTAAAATTTGCTTGAAAAAGAGCTCAGCTGAAGCAAAAAATGTGACAAATTAGTCACAGTACTTAACAAGGTAGATAGGGTCACAGAAATTAAAGCTGTATCACTAACAAAAAGAAAGAGAAAGAGCTTATGAAAGATGGGAAGGAGGGTATTGACCTGATGAATACAGGTAAGGAGTTCCAGGCCTTACCAACATGTTATGAATACAAACAATTCCCTACAGATTTGATAGGTTTGTAGAGACTGGAGTCGTTGCTCATTACATCATTATGACCATCTGGGAACATAGTTGTGTAGAATGTTATTTAGTGCTGGACTAGCAGATTAATGCTGGATAATTTTCAGCTAGTAAGAAGATGCGTATATGTTAGTTGATGAGGGAGTTGTAATCAGCTTAGGCTCTTTGTTGCAATACAGTGGTGAGTTCTGAAAGGGGTATTTGCTCCAATTTTAGCAACTTTCTTATAGCATTGATCAAGTTTTGATTTTTGAGATGCCTGATAATTAATAAGGATGGGAGCACCATAAAAAAGTGTGGGTTGGAGATAAATTATGAAAAGTATAGTTTTAGTTGCATTGGTGAGAAAGTTTTAGACTCTATATAAAGCATCCCTAGTTTTCAATGAGTTTTTCTTATGCAGTTTTGTATATTCAAGTTAAATTTCAGATTATCGTCCACTATCATCCTTAATGATTTGGTGTAAGAAGTGACTACAATGGTTGTGTTATCAAGAGAGAAGATTTTAAATTTAGTTTTTTTTTTTTTCATGAGAGAGGGATCTGAGAGAAAAAGTAGTAGGTTTTTATTTATTTATTTATTTATTATTTTTTTTTTTTTTTTTTTTTTTTTTTTACAGTTGCACATGCGTTGTGAATTACAAAGCCATGTTTTAGTGGCTGTTAAAACTTCCTGAGTAGTAATTGTTTGAGGTGTGTCATGTTGTCAGATGTGCAAATGAGGGTGGAGTCATCTGTGTGCTGTATTAGGGAGGCCTGTTGTGTGGATATGTGGAGGGTGTTGGCGAGAATGTTAAAGAGGAGGAGACCAAGTATAGTGCCTTGTGGTACAGTGTTGTTGACTAGGAGGTATGGAGAGAGGATGCAGTGCCATTTTACTGACTGATATCTATTGGATAGGTAGCTTTTGAACCAATGAAGGATGAGCTGAGAAAGACACCAAATAAGAACATGTGAAGAAGAAGTTTGCTATGATAAGGAGAGAAGCCATGCTGTGCGGGGGATTGGAGTTCTTTCTTGAGGAGATAGTTTAGCATTTTTTAATACATTTTTCAAGTATTTTGGAGAGGGTGGAATAAGATTGCTATAAGTCTAAAGTTAGTAATGTGTGTTGAATTTCTTCCTTTGTGTAGAGGGTTAATGTGTGAATTTTGTCAGCGGGAAGGAACATAGGACTCTTGGACTGACCTGTTTATAAAGATTGAGACAGGATATGCAATGCTATTGGCTGCTGTTTTAAGGTACTCACCTGGAAGGTCATCAGCTGAAGTAAAGCATGGTTTTAGTTTGTTTAAGAGTAGTTTTATATAGGATGTGGACATGGGTTTGAAGGTGAAAGTGAATGTGGTGATATATAGCTGTTTGACAGAGTTAAGATTAAATCCTGGGGAATTCTTGGTTAGAGATGCAATACTATCTATGAAATGAGTCAAACTGTATTGTAGTTTCAAGTGATGAGTTATTTGAAGAGGGGTTAGGGTTCAATTTTTGGCTGGGATACAAGATTTCTTTAATAGCTGTCCAGAATTTTTTAGAGTTATGTTTACTATTATTCTGAAAGATGGTATAGTATATTTTTGTCTTCTTTGATTTGCTTTTTACTACAATTGTGAAGCGTTCTGAAGTTTTCATGGTTTTGTGGTTATTTTATATTTTTGTCATTTTTACCATGTTTTTGTCCACCCTGCATTAGTATTCTATTTGTTTTGGATAGACAAATTACATTATTTATTTTTAGTCTCTTCCTTCTATGAAGTACAAAGCTATTTAAGATATTCAGGAAAAATGTATTGAATTTGTTTACAGAATCATCTAAGGGGAAGATTTTTAGGATGTTCCAGTTAATAGATGATAGGGTAGTAATGAACATTTCTGGGTTTAACTTGGAAAGGTTGAGTGTTGTTTTATAAACATGCTATTTAAGTGGATGTGCCAGATGTTTGGTTCTACAGATTGGTAGATGACACTGGCAGACTCCAATATTGTACCTGTGGTGTATTTGCTGGGCTCTGATTCTAGACTTCAGTATAATAAGTAATTTGATGTCTTGCTTTTAAAGTATGGGGCGATTAATCAGTTGCGTCAAACCGAATAAGTTGATGTTAGATGTAGGGTGGCTACAGTTTATGTCTAAACAATTTAACTTCAGATCATCTAGTAGTGTTTCTTTCTTGTGGCAAATTTTCATGTTTGAGTTCACATGTTTTCCTATATAGGAGATTGCTGCCACATTAGAAAGCAGAGTGAACACATTGCTTCCAGTTTATTGTGTGGTTTGAGGTCTGTAGTAACACTTTGTTCTTCTTTTGGCTTTTCCCGGTTAGGGGTCGCCACAGCAGAACTCCGGTCCGCTAGTGATTGGCAGTAGATTTTTATGGTGCCAAGTTGCCAGCTCGAAGCTCAACCTTCAATGAAGGCATGCCCATTTACGCATGTCTTTCGAATGCCACTCGACCACGGGGTGGACATGCAGACTCCACACAGAAGGCTCTCCAGCTGAGAATCGAACAGGAGAACCTCTTGCTGTGAGGTGACAACGCTACCGCTGCACCACCACGGCTTTAACACCCAAAACATTACAAGAATAACCAGGGTCCAGTACATTAATATCTTTATAAGGTAAATAGGCCAAGTGCCCTGCAGCAATGGACTAAGCAGGATTCAGACTGCCATAAAAGAATGCATATAATATAAAAGGTGCACATCACCACTACCTAGAGTTGTCACATTTATATTAAACAACTATATTTGTACCTTTGGTTAATGGAGAACACTCAGCAGTTTAATTGGCACTGCACCAGTAATTTATCATAACTTGTCACACATTGTACAAAAATAAATTGCAAAATAAAATACTAACATCTCAAGTATCTAAAGAAAATGGCATTTTAGGCTCAGAGGATTAACACAAAGAGCTGCTAATTAGCATCAGTGTATACTCCACATTTTAATTCATTTAGTCTCTGTTTACCTGCAGTATGACTCTGAGTAAGTATCTTAACCACACAGTGTTCCTATGTCATGTCTGCAAAAAAGTTTTTTTTTTTGTTTTGTTTTGTTTTGTTTTTTGCCTGGTGAGTAGTCCTATATTTAATCAGAACGGGAAACTGATCTCTTACATTCCATGACAATGAAATCTATTGTTTCTAAAGCTGTTCAATTATATTCCCTAAACTCTTTGAATTAACTGTTTTTAATGTGATAACAGTTGTATCAGCCTCAGTATTATTTCATTTATTTCATGTATTTTCTTGCAAAATACTGAATGGGAGGCCTACATGAAATTGAGGCGCATGTATCTAATGTTATACTTCAGTTATCTGATATCTGCTCATTTAAAATCTGTTGGGATTAGTAATATATCCTACCAACTCATCTGATGTTTAAAGCTCTCTTAGTCATTATTTAATAATATTTATAGTAGCAGGATTTATCTTCCTTTTTGCTTGCATATAGAAAGTTATTCTCTTTATTGTTCTCTGAAAACTGAAAATGCTGCTATTACTACTGAATAAGGAGCCAGTGGTTGTCTAACTAGTATAAGTGCTTTTACCTTTGATGTTCACATAATCACGTTTTCAGAACTCACAGTCTTATTAACTATGGTCACTGATGCTTTTTTACATTTATGCTCCTTACATTGATTATCCACATTTCTGTTCCTGACTTGCAGTTTGCAGTACTGCTATGAAATCTTTATGTTACTTCAGAAACGTGCAGTACTATGCATCCTTAAGATGTCTGCTCTCTCCACTTTTCTCTCTTTCCATTTCCATCATTCCCATTCCTGTTTCTTTTGCATAACTTTCCTGTATCGTTCTTCTTCATATAGCGGGAAAACACCTTGTCCAATCTTCTCATTACTCAGCTTCCATTTGTATCTGGATATTTCTTTTTCACTGGCTCTTAACTCATACAACAGGCCCCAGTATTGGGGCTAGGCTTTAGAGTTCAATTTTCAAAGCAAATCTCGTCATTGTGCCATGTGCGTATAGACTGGTTCTGTAAGATACTTTCCTGTGATACAGACTATGAAAATCCAGCACTTAACATCAGCCAGTACTGCTTGCTGTGGGACCTCACTACTAACCAGTTATTGCAGATGACCACTGACTGATAACTTTTACACTCAGCAAGCTTTCCTGCCAACCCAGCAGTATAGGCTCATAGGCTCATAGGTAGATACTAGGCTATTAGCCCTCGGGCCTATATAAGCCTAGCCAAATGGTACACTGGCTTTTGCCACCCAAGAAAATTATTTTCCTGTTCCCGTCAAGCAGAGCCACAGAACTGATCCCCGGGGTGAATTTCCTATCTCCCATCCAATCATCAAGATTTTTCTTGAAGAGTGCTAATGAGGAGCTTTGTTTGATGTAGATAGGTAGTTTGTTCCAGAGTATGGGAAGTCTCTGAGACAGGAATCTATTCCTCCAGCATATTCTGTTTATTGTCGTGACAAGGTTTAGGTCCCTAGAGCGTGTAGCTCAAAGGGATTGGGATTTCTTTATGTGGAGCATGTCAACAGCTCTGGGTTTGACATAGCTTTGTATGTTAGGTAGAGATCACCTCTAAGTAGGCAAAATGCGACAGAGTAAAGCTGGTGTTTTTTGAGACGGTCTGCATAGGGCATCTGTTTGAGGCCGGTAATCCTCTTTGTGAGGTATTTCTGTGGCCTTTCCAGTTGTTGTAGATGTCTTGTGAGGTACACACCAAAAGGGGAGTTGTACTCTACAATGGGTCTAATGAGTGATAAGTAGAGGGGAACAATGACCTCTTTTTTCCTGGATGAGAAACCTTTTGTGATTTTTATGTCTGGCGCAGTCTGCCTAATAGGCCTGCAGACTGAATAAAATCAAAGAATTTGAAAAACACTTCATCAACCTCATCCATTCACCACTGTTTAAAGTCAGTAATGGATATTATTTCAAAGTTAAATATTTCTAGCCATTAGACTGAGAGCCTTTTTATGGGTAGTTAACTACTAACTAGTAAAAAACATTTGCCATTAATTTATCCAAACAATCTTTGAACTGTTTCTGACTGGTATAGCATATGATAAACTTTCAAAAGTGTCTTTTTCAACATGTTTTTATATTGGTTAACAAACAAAAATTATGATGATTTTATAAACAGAGAATGTTAGTCTTTTAAGTCTAATGTTCCAAATAGAAATTAAATAATTTGAGGCCTTAAAGGCTAATAATAGAGCATGTTGCATATGCTATTGAATGTAAGAATTGAGATTTAACACAGATTTACCATTCATATACTCACAACCAGAGTTTCTTAATTACAAATCAGTAAACATTCTTACCCACTTAACTATCTTAATATCTCTCTTCAGGTAAGGCCTTCAGATAACACAGGAAAGACCTAATCTCGATGTATTCATTTTGTATGGAATCTATTACGCCATTAGCATTCAATATTAAGGCAACAGTTATTTAGAAGGTATTCTTTCAGTTTTCCCAGAAGCAATGTACGGACAATGGTCTGCAGTTCACCAGTTCACTCCTTTTCCTTTCCTTATAATGAAAGATTGTATCTATTTCATCATACCTCCGTGTATAATTTCCATCTCATATAATTTTTTGCAATTATTTTTTCCTAATGAGGCTGTTACTGCCCCTTCTAGACAAGCTTGAATATCATCTGTTATATTCTTCTTCTTTTCATGTTACAATGTTTTATATTATTGTTGCCATATCTAATCGCGGAATTATTTTATTCATAAAATTACCATTTTCTCCTTTACTATCGGTTATTCTAAGGCAGGAATTTCTCTTTTTTTCTTTGAGAAGAGTGTCGAAATATATATATATATATATATATATATATATATATATATATATATATAGAATATTTCGGAGCTTGCTTCATTGTTTACATATGCCTCATTTTTCTCATTAATAAGGCCGTCGCACATTTTATTTTTCTTCTGTCCACAATATATCTGTACAGGCTTTTGTTTATCAACCCATTTGATCACACCTGTCAGCTGTCCTTCTATTTTGGCATTCTTGTTATTAAACACCCTTATATAGCTTCCTGGCTAATTAACATCCATTAGACTCATCTTGCCATGTTCTTTCCTTTAAACAGTAATCTTTCCTTCTTTATACTGACTATTTTTACACCTCTATGATACCAACAAAGGCATATTAATTATATGTTAGGAATGTTTCAATGCTTGTAGCAACTTTTTGGCATAATGTACAGAGAGCTATTTGAGCAACCATTCAAACTTCAAATGGCATTTCAAATTGAAATTGGACTTATCCCTTTGCAATGTGGAGAGACTGTGAAGTGCTGCACCCTAAATACCAAGAAAGCCACAGTATGGTAAATCGCCTAGTAATTTGAAAGTGACAATATTTAGATTAGCAGTATAACAAAGTATTTCACCTGGTTAAATGATTATAAAGCAAAATGTCAAACTCTGACACAATCTAAAGTGATTAATTCTATCTCACTGTAATTTATATAATAAAATAATAAACACTGAAACATGAATTTTGATTGCAGGGCATGACTGCTCCCATATATAATCAGTTCATCTCTCTGCCTGCTGAATATGTTTAGCAAACAGCGCATTTCTGAATATTATACTAGAAAACTGTTTTATACTTATACTAACATGATATTGCATACACATTTGTTGCACACTTTATGTACTAAAGTAATAGACTGAGCACTCTCCTGCCACCTCCACCCCCCTGAGTTTGAATTCAGCTGTATATTACACCACACAGTATATTTATGTCCCATTACTAAGAGGCACAGCGTTGCACAACCCAGTCACATTTAACAAAACATTGCATCTTATATCACTGTACAGTCAAGTTAGAAACTTTGATTAAAAATCAAAAATAAGATCGCAGTACACCTATGTAGGTATCTACAAGGTGAGAAACAACAGAGTCCTCCAGTATAGCTAGTAATTTGTGATTATTTTTGGAAAAATTTTGATGGGAACAGGAATAATTTATTTGCACTGTGCTGAAGGATGACTCCAGGATAAATATGGTTGCAAATGCTATAAATGTACCTTGATTCTGTGCTGCCTTTCTCAAAGTGACAGCTGCATCTTATACTGTTATAGCTGAACTTCCATTAAGAGCTGCAGTGACTTATAATTGTCTGTCTCCAAGTAGCTATTGTATTGTTTACAAAACAAGAAAGGATATGTATAACAGATGGTGTTCCTATATAATGATAGCTTCCAGTTATTTTCTGATTTCCAAGGTACATGTAGAATTAGCTGCCATAATACAATAGTTTGTGTCATATATGGCATAAAAGTAGAGGAACTTAGTACTACAAGTAAGATGTGGTGTCATGTTTTTAAGACCAAATTCGTCAGGATGACAATGTGTACCCTCATTGCCTGCATGTTAGACATAACAAAGACATGCATTCAAGAGCAGTAGTGCACACATTTAACAGACATGCTTTTCTACGTATAGAATAATAGTGCTGCTTGACTACTTTGTTTTTTGCAATAAATTTATTTTATACAGTCAGCCATACAGTTGTGCAGCTAATCAAAATAACTGTAAAAAATTAAAAGGAAAGCAAACTTGTTCCAAATTCTTTCTGTAGATTACTATCCTGCAAACCACAATTGGAAGGTGTATATGAAGTAGTTTCATGAATATTTAAAGATACATTTCATATGTATTTCATGTGTACTTAATTTCCCTGATAGCTGCATGATCAAGTACTCATGTCTCCCTAAGCCGCCATTTGCATCAAATCACTTAACCTATCCAGAATATCATTAACTGATGCTCATAATGAAGGTCATACTTTTATGAGCGATCTCTTGATTGTCACAACACTGTTTAAACCAAATGTTGTTGACATCAGAACCATTATCAGATTTGGTAATAGTAGCAGCGGATATGCCAAACACTGAGAAACCCTCTTTAAGACAGGAATCACATCATTAGTTGATACAGATGTTAGAATCTGTAAAACAAAATAACTAGAGTACCCAGCCATCAATCTGATAAATAATCTTCACTTATAATTTACTTATAAAATTAACACATCTGTCCCTCCTAGATGCTTTGAGTAATTTTAACATCTGTACAGAAATACTTGTAGCTATATATTAATCTAGCAAATTAAGCAGTTATGTAAAATTTCTCTAAAATGTTATCCATGTTTGAAGCCATACCTTCTCTCTTTCCATGTTCTTTCTTAACACCATTTCTAGATAATTTACATGGCAATATCATTATACGTCTTCTGCAATGCCTATACAATTAACAACTTTGTCCTTTTTAGTGAATTTATACCACCCCCAGACACTATTATTTCATCTTCCATTTGTCATAGCTGTTAATCTCACACTCTTGGTCATCTGTATTTTCCTTGGTGCATTCGTTATTCATTCATTTTCTTGTTGGAATTCTGTTTTATTTTTTTCTGCTTCTGTCCTTTTTGCAGTCCAGGTTGCTGTCATTGCATATTATCTTACTATGTTTTTGCACTCTTTTGCTGTTTTTCATGCTCCATCCAACATGTGAAAAGTTGATGTGCTTCTTTAATCGTTTATCTTCACTTCCAGTTCAGACCATCAGTTCAGAGATAATGGGATTTCTGGATTGCAAACATAATCTAATTATTTACTATTTAGTTATTTTTTTAACATCTCTCAGATCATTATAGTTACAGAGCCCACAGAATCAATCAGCACTTTAATTTTAAAGTCTATGATTGTTAAAGTAACTTCTGGTATTGTGTTACACATCACTAGATTGCAGATACATATATTTTCATATTTCCTATTATTGCTTCTTTTGCTTCATATTAGGTTTTATCAGAAACATTTTGTATACATCTCATATTATGTTGTTGTTGTGTCTTTCGGCTTATCCCGGTTAGGGGTCGCCACAGCGGAACTCCGGTCCGCTAATCTTTGGTAGTGGATTTTTACGTGCTGAGTTACCAGCTCTGATGCACAACCTTCAACGAAGGCACACTCATTCACGTATGCCTCCACACAGAAGACGCTCTAGCTGAGAATCGAACGTGAGGCGACAACGCTACATCTCATATTATGCCTTTTCATATATTTATGTTTGTTTAATGTCTTATTACTTTCTTGTGTTCTGTCTCTTCTACTTGAAATTGTAAGCACTGTAAAAATTGTTTACTCTCTTCCATATATCACAAATGTCCTTAATAGAACAGTTTTCTTTATGGGGTATGAGCCTCCACAATACTTACAAACTGGCTTCTTTACTTGTCTCATGTTTGCACCATGCACTTTCCCAACCACTGAATCATTCACTTTCTCTTGTTCCCCATTTTCATCTTTTTTATCCTACTTGTACTTTTTTTCATTCTTCAGACAGTTGAAAGAATGGACTGCCACATGAAGAAATCTGCTATTTGTATGTTAATGTTTATATTGCTTCCTTCTTGCCTTTTTATTGTTATGTTACAGTGTTATTTTATGCTTTTTTTTCTTTGAGTGATAAAAGTTCTAGGTTAGAGCAGAAATTAAACATTGAGATGGACTCATCACCAACTAACAAAAGATCAAAGTTAATTACAATATCAGCCATGTAGCAGACATGAGTACAGTACACTTGTTTATAATAAAAATAATTTCTACTCATTAGCACTTGGAATCTTTCACTAAATAAATTCCTCTCCCTTTGTAATTACAGCACCGACTGTACCATCTCAGGTGCCATGATGTCATCTCAATGTTAGTACACTTACCTGTTTATGGCCTTCAGTGCAGGGTTTACTGTCCTGTTTATGGACTTCAGTGCAGGGTTTACTGTCCTGTTTATGGTCTTCAGTGCAGGGTTTATTGTCTACAACTCCAGAATACTGACCACTCATTAATTGTGAATGCCTTTGGTCATCCATACCTCAGTAGTCAAGGATCTAGTCTGTCATCTCCATTAGTGTACTAACTTGTTTTACTATCATTTTCTGAAAATAATCCTAGTCATTTATTTTTCTAGTCTTTCATCTGGCATGAGGCTTAACTTTGAGTATTTTCTACCAAAAGCTAGGTGGGAGCAGTCCATATTTTTGTTATGCAATCTTGCAGATTAAATGGCTCATAATAACTCCATTATCAAGCAACTAAAAGTCAAGTATTTGATTGCTGAAAATTTTTTAAGTAGTTTGCATGTTTTTCCCATGCACTATTCTTAAGTCAGATGCCAACTTTTGAGTCTTGATTTGCAAAATAATGTGGCATAAATGCAGTTTTTCATTTCTGCAGTCTATGCTCAACACTTGCTGTCCTGTGGTGAAACTAACTTCTCCAGAGCTACACCTATATATGATGAGAGTGGTGACTGTATTCACTGATATACTACCACTTAGTATCAGTTTGTCTGCCTTCCACCCATTTAGTACTGGAATAGGCCATGGATTAATAAATTCAAAGATGACAACACCGGAATCGAAGATTATCAGAATAACACCATCATAGGAGTGAGTGGAGACCAACAATGTGGATAACTGATGAGAAGATACATAAAATGCATCCAGTCTGATAGCATATCATATAAAATAATAAAAAATATAAGCTGTGATTTAAAGACAAGCACTGCGCACCTGTGTAGTGTCCAATGAAGTGAAGCAGACAGCACAACACAACCTACAGTTAATCAGATATGCATCATGGCCAGCATTGTGTCAGCATATTGAGGAAAGGACTGCATAGTAAACACAGCTGTCACATTATGGCACAATGGACACATAGCAATACAGGTGGGCAGGTGACCATCATGGTGGATGTCACAGTTAAGCCAGACTAGTGTGACATAGCTTAGCCTCACTCGTGTATGCAATAAAGTGCCACATTGCTACTGCTTCAGATAGTCTACTAAAGGAAAGTGCAACAAAGTACCAACCTACTTCATAACTGAGACAGGGAGAAGAGGGGAATAGGAAAGGAGTAACAGTGAAAATAGCCAGCACAGGAAGACACACAACGGTAGCTATAAGTTATGACAGCTAGTGATGATGGAAGTAAGGAATAACATTTTTTGTGGGGTAGACAGCTGTAAGTTTCAATATATAAAGAAAAGAAGATGGGATTGATACAGTGAAATGGTTGAGAGAAGTAAAGGCAGCAGGAGCAGGCAAACAGCATAAACTTCTTACACAAAGAGACAGGTATGGTATACACACAAAATGTAGGAACAATCTTGGATGAACACAGACTATATTAGCTAACAGGTTGGAGGGGACAGATCAACAAAGTTGCTGTATACAGGCAATGTGGCAATGCAGGCAGACTCTGAGCAAGAACTTCAGCAAAGGATACAGGACTGGAATGCAAACTGAAGGCATATGGGATGAAAATGAATATAGATAAGACAGTTGTAATGGCATCAAATGAGGAAATCAAAATTAACACAGAACGGAGATAGAAGAGAACAGATTAACAGCTTCAAGTATCTGGGGCAGGTGGTTGAGAAGAAGGGATGTCTGAATAAGGAGGTCAAAATCAGAATCAGAGCGGCTGCAGCCAACTGTCAGTATGGTGCAGAAACCTGCGCAGTAAAGGCAGAGCAGTTGAAACTAGAGCTGATGAAGATGAAGTGCCTAAGACAAATGGTAGGATGCACACTGTGGGAAAGATGAAGAAATAAGGACATCAATGCAGAAGCTAAAGTAGTTCCCATTGCAGAGAAGGTCAAAGAGAACATATTACTGTGGTTCAGACATGTGCAGAAAAGCAGAAGACAATCTGGTGATGAAGATTTGGGATCGGACAGGAAAAATCCAAGAGGAAACAAAGGTGTCCAGCAAAAAGATGGCTAAATTGTGTGAGAGAAGACCTGCAACAGTCAGGCATGACTATCAGTAAAGATAGGAGAGTGGAACTGAATTAAGAGAGATGGTGTGTGTTGACATGACACCCCAACCCCATGTATAAAATGGTAAAAATGGAGTCGATGATGATGATGACAGACCAACCAGAAGTGGACAGTTAGTGATTGATAGGGTTAGGCGACAAAAATGTATGGAGAAACACACAATATGGAAGGTAACATCTGGATGAAAATATGGGCAGGGCCATGGCAGAATGCCAGACAAGCCAAAAACAAAAACTCACTGTCAGTCCCTTCCATGACCAAAGTCATGGATAGGCTCCATCTCTGGTCACCCAATGACTGAGACTTGATTGGGGCTTGCCTGCCACATGACTTGACAAGCAATGCAGGAATCCAGTTGTCAACACTACTAGGATAACAGCAGTGTCACTTAGCATCTGATGTCAATAGAGAATAGGAGGTCCCTCTGGACCACTGTCACAAGACATCCTCCTGAGAAGACGGCATGGAGGCCACAGTGGTCCGTCCCTGACACCTTCATCAGGGTGACCTCTGTCTCTCTACTGGCCAGCAGAACTGGAGATCACTAATAACTCAACACTGCAGGCATTAGTTAGGTCATACCAAGGTGACTACCACCATTGCATAACCTCAGCCACAACTGGACCTGCAGAACAAAAAACATATTACTACACATATGTTGCACTTGTAATGACAGTTACACATTGAAATGTCACACATGATATTCACATCCCTCTGCTGGGATAATTGTTCACAACTACTATGATACTCTGGAATGTGTCAAATTGACGAAGTTTGTTTCTCTGATCTTAAAATGTGTGAAAGCTATTCAGTGAAATTAACATTATCAACAGTGGTGTTTGCTTTTTTTCTCCACTGTTGTGCAACCCTGGAGTTGGTATATATATGTTTGAGCAGTGTGGAGGGTGTGGCGGGTGTACCTTCATATGGAGGTGGGCCATGCAAAAAAAAATGTTTTCTTAAGTTCTCTGAGGGAAAGTTTTGATGAGAAGTTTTCAAACTTTTTACTATCACAGAATTTTCCTTTATTGAGTCAGCATAATTCTTGACACTCTGCGATGTTCATCTGCTACCCCTTTGCCACTGTAAAGAAAAGTATACACACAGCAACACACAGTTGCAGAAAGTTATCCAATGACTGGAGAAAAAAATGCTTACAATGCAAGTCCATCCTTTTCTCTTTCTATCTCTCTAATTACCCCCCAGCATTACCTCCAATGGTTAAAGCAGGTCATGGTGGCACCATCACAGGTCACTGGATGGATACCAGTAGTGCTTATCAGATTGAAGATGCCACCATCTTGACAAGTTCATCCACCCCAACAGGATCTCAGAAGATTATCTGTGCAGCAAAAACAAGAAGAATTTGTTCTCCCTTGAAGCCCTTCAGTTCACAGCACCCAGTGAAGCCATGGCCACTCCATACCCTTTGTGCATGGAGTCATGTTCAAACATCACATGATGTGCAATGCAGTACAACAATGATGCAATGCAAAACTTTAATAGCACAGTATCAGGGTGGTATGGGTCCACGCAGGCTGTGTGCATGAGCATTCTGACCACATACTTCCTTACAGCTGTGCTGAGCATTGCTAGTGCTAGATAGACTTATATCCTGGATGCAGTTCAGAGAAATTGATGCTAAATTTACTCATTAACATAACCATGTACTCTGAGGCCCATATTAACATGACATAAAGCATGGACACCATTTTACATTAGAATGATTACACAGAGATATCTGTAGAAAACAGGAATTTACATAGTAACTCACTGGAAGTGGATATAAAAATTTGAAGTCAAAAAATCCACCTGGAAATGTATATGTAAACAAAACCTATGGTAGATGGCAGTAACTGTGACACAGATACCATGGAGTATACAAGAATGAAAACACAATGCAATGACATAGCATTATAAAGCCGAGCTGTCATGGTGAGGTAGATGATGATTAATGGGCACGTAAAGAAGGATAGGATGCAAGGGACATGAATAGCCCTGTGCACAGGGGTAGGAAAGAAATGCATTGTAAGCGGGAGAGATGTAAGAAGGTGTGCATACCATTACATGGATCTAAAATGGAGATTCAGCAAGGGCTGCAAAGAGCCCATGCTCCTAACAGAAGAATGTACACAGCATCTGTACACAGAATTACTAGGGCCTGCTAATCGTCTGCAAAATGGGGGAAGGTAGCCAGTGGCCATTGGTGGAAGACTTCCACAGACAGCTTGACACACCCATTCACTGACATGTTTTACCCATAAGTATATCGGTTTTGCCATGGGTCTCTGACAGAAGCAATTTCTGGAAAAGCTCACTAGCCAGGAGATAGAAGTGTTATTGCAGGAGATCTGCATGCATGGAAAATGCATCATAGGCAAAAGTGCTTCAGGCAAGATGTAATAGGACAAACTCTGGTGGGGAGTGATGCAGGATGAGCATGATGTGGGTGGTCATAAAATGCCCATGTGAAAGTAATCAATATATCTCATGAAAAGGACAAAATACAGAAAATTTCCAAGTACATGTTCACAACAGTGGTACAGAGTAGACCACTAACATAGAAATGGTTCACAGAGACAAAGTAGTTACTGATGTCCCCTTCTGATGAGGGTAGATGAACCCTCACTCCAAGTGGTGACTTGAATGTGGAAGCTAGGCTTACATCAAATACCTGAATGTCAGAAGGGACTCACAAAATTAGCATTATTTGGTGTAAGTCCATATGGTTCACTGTACTGCATGCCATACCTCTCAATTTGGAAACATCAAAAATCTGGACAAAGGCCCATGAACAATAGGTACAAATCTGTGCACTGATTAATATAAATTTTGCATACATAATTATGTAACCCTGCCCACTCCAGTGGAATTGTGGGATACTATCATTCAAACACAAATTGAAAACAGACAAAAACACAAAATATAACCAGAACAGTGTTTTGTTTAAACATCTGAATGTGTATCAAACTTTGAACTTGTATAAAACTAAAATACAATTGTCTTTTATAAAATTAAAATTAACTGCAGTGAATTAAGAGAGATGTTGACTAACAAGCAACAGCAGACCCCATGTAGAAAATCAGGAAAAAAGGGGGGGGTGATGATGATGATGATTTAATTCCAGTCAAGCTTGCATTGCACTAGTTAGCCAACAGGTTCATAGTTACTAGGTATCTCCTTCAAAGGAGGACATTCTCAGGACTGCAGCATCCACCGCCTTTAAAAGTACAACACAATACAGTAATCCATCTATATACTGTGGGAATAGAACCCACAGCCTTCTGCATCAAATACAAGTATACTACCCATTGTGCTATTAACAGTGCAAGCAGAGCTGGCATAAGCAGTGCTAAACTTTTCTTCTCCTGAAGCTCTTAGATCCTTGTAAAATCCACACGACACTCAACTATCTCTCTCAACTTTGCAGCACAAGAAATCTGGAAAAAGCCAGCATTTATTGTGGGCGACAAAAGCCCAATAACCAAGGACATATTTTAAACATTGCTTGTATAATCTTGGAAAGTTGCTAGAATAAAATGTTTGTGTTACCAAATTTCCATGCATTTCCTGAAAGACAGGAAGACCAAAACTTAAATAGCTATCATGATTTAGTGAATTCAGTTCTTCCTAATTTGCCAGCAAAGGTAATTCAGGCTCTTGCTCCTTGTATCTAAAGTACAGGGTATGAGCCTCAGTAACACTAATCACCAGGAATACTTCACACACACACACACACACACACACACACACACACACACACACACACACACACACACACACACACACACAGTTTCACAGACTTACAGCAGAAGCAAACAGTATTTGCAGCAGATAGAAATGCAAACATAGTTCTGTTCAGCTAACTAGCAGTTCCAATTTGGTGTAGACTTATACAAATAAAATACAGCAAACTGTGGAAGCAAGGAATACACACACACAGTTCTGTTCTATAGCGCTGCATTTGTCCGATGCCGAAAGGGTAAAACCTGTGCCACTAAGCAGCATTACGGCCATATCAGATAACATTTTTTATTCTTTTTTTCTTACCTGGAGGCTGAGCCATTTATCATCCTGACCTGCGGGCGGACTCTGCAAAACTTAAATTATGCACATCTTTCATTGCTGTTCCTTATTTCCCTCCAAAATAGTTCAAAATAAATATCTGACCAAGTCCAACAGGCTGTAGCTGATGTCATCACGCATGCCACAGTAGGCTGGTGATGTGTGGTGACATCAGCCATAAATTTAAAGTGATAATACAAAAAAAAAATAAAAAAATCAGGAATTAAAGGAGCCACTGGGGAATTCGTGGGACCCCATTATTTTGCCCTCAGAACTGGTAAATTCCGAGGAATTAATTGGGCATGATTGAGAGTTGTGCTGCATGTGTGATAAGACTGATTCACCAAAGACCTACTGCTTATCCATTCTTTCAAGTACCTCCTGGCTGCAGCTGCAACAACCCACGTAAAGGTATGCTTGTCTCCATATGTTATACACATGTGGTGTTTTCTGCCATTATCTATGCCATCAGGGTGTAGTCATGCATGAGTGCAGCTAAATGTATCATGTGATCATGCTTTCACAGGTTCTACTGGTATGGGAAACAGCACAATGAGATGGCATATGCCTAATGTCAGTAAGCCTTTTGTGTCTGACAATAATGCCAACATGCATAGGGCACAGTCCAATGACACAATATCATTGTCTGCAACTGAGATGTGGGAACACTCTCACATCGCCAATATCATGTCCTTTTTTAGGTGCAGGGTGACCACACAACATCAACAGTACAAGGCAGCCCTCCTATAACTGTGAGTTCCACCCATGCTCCCCATGAGTCTCCAGTCATCACAGCTAACATTCATACACAGTATAGAAGTGTGGAGTTCATGGTGCCATTATGACTTCATATCATTCATTAATCTGTGTACAAAACTCAGCATAAATCAAAACATGTATGGATCAGTTTTCAGGCAAAGACAGTTACTGCCAAAATCATTGTACAGTTTGTGCGTTATGTGGCTTGTGTGATGATGTGCAGCAACTGCACAATGGCATAGGTAGGGGGTCAGGAAGCTAATGTTGTTCCCCATGTCCCTTTTGGCAAATGTGGCCTCCATGGAGCTTCAGTTAGTAACTGCCATTTATTCTGTCTCTTCAGACCATGTAATTTATGTCAAAGGGTGAGTCCACATGGAAAGTAGCCAGTCATATTCCAACCCTGTACAGACCAAGAAGAGCATTACAAATAAAGCATCACTGCCACTTATGACCTCACAGCCTGTTCCATCCATCCATCGCTTTTCTCAATGTCATGGACAATGATGTTCCATGTGCTATATACCAGGGACCCATAACTAGGCTGCTCATAAACATCATAGTTCTACACTTTCATTATTACCTGTGAGCATGTAAATTACCATTCATGCTCATGGCTGTTGTCCAGATCATGGATAAAGAAGCTCTATATGTTTCTGATATGGGACACTAAGTTAGGGTGCATGGTCTCAATTTTATAGTTTGACAACTTCCCTGACACAAACCATATCAATGCTCAATACTGTAGGCTACCACACAGGACATTGTCAGTGTTCATAACATGTCAGGTGAATCCCACCACTGAAGGATGTGATCACTCACTATCCACAACCTGTTAGCAGAGTGTGTGGCTGCCAATTTCACCAGTCATTACCCTATCCCATCCTATATTCACTAGTCTTCCAAACCCTCTAATACAAGTGATAGTGACTCTGCACTGCCCAGCAACTAACCTGCCCTAGTATGATTATGTCTGACGCTCTTTATGGCCTGTCCTTGCACTGTCTTGCATAGCCTTGATGTGGTACTGCATGCATCATTTTATTTTTTATTGTATTTATCAAGGTCTGTAGTTGCAAATCTGATGCCTCTTCATCACCAGTGATGATATTTATTGTACCCACCTTGATTTCACATGTGAAATTGCTGCTAAATCTTCCCATCCCGTCTCTACATCTTGCTCTTCTACTTTTGATCATATTGTTGTGATGATCTTGCTGGGATGTTTCCTTGATGATAGAGGTGTTTCCTTTCTGCCATATTATGCAGCATGACGGACACCACAGAGATTTTCCCAAATGTGTCTGATGCCTATTATAGTGCTCCACCTGATGTATCAAGGTTGTGGAGTGTTCCTTCAGATGTCCAAACATGTACTCTACAACAATACATATTACTGCTAGGGCAGTGTAAACACCATGTCTGTAATGGTTTGGTATTTGCAGATGGATCATACATGGCTCCAAAGCATATCTAGCTTTGCTTGCAACACATAACAGTCATACTACTATATGGCCTGCTCCATGCTTATATTGGCATGTGTACACGCTGCCCTGCATAACCCACATGTATGGACACATATTAGTTAGCTGATCGTGTCGGAAGCCCCCCCCAACATATAGAGTGTTTGTGTAGCATGTGGGTAAATCATGAGAAATACCACAGTGGCACACATCTATCTATCTATCTATCTATCTATCTATCTATCTATCTATCTATCTATCTATCTATCTATCTATCTATTTCAATCCCAAAATAGCAAAATGTCAAAATGCATTGAATGTTGCCATCCACATTACATTGAACAAAATGATTAATCAAATCATGTTTTGATGAACCATATAATTTTTACTATGACTGAATATTTTAATTTGCTAATGAATTCTATACAAGACAGTTTAATTTATGACTTTTTTCTTTTTTTTTAAAGTTGAAATGTATTCACAGTGTTTTATTACTTACAGTATGTGACCTACAGTAATTTGTGCTACCTGGATCCTGTCCTTTCAGTATCATCTCCCATCTAATTTTCAGCAATACAGTTCCATTTTAATTCAGTTTCCAACAGATGTAAAATAACATTACTTCAATTAAAAACATCCTGTGATAAGATTGCCATAACATCACTGTATATTCCATTTTAGTCTATGAGTGAAACATAAATATTAAGCAGTATTTAACATCATCTCATTTCATCTAATAGCCTGTAAATTATTGCTACCATATGCTTTTGCCATGTTTAATACAGTTAACAATTGCTTTATTGTGCCAGCTTTGACCATTTTTTCATTGTTTTAAATTGTGCCTTACATATTATTTCTATAAATATTTTTATTTTTTCCACTCTTTGGTTGAAAAGAACATAATTTGATTGAAACTTCCTACTCATAGCATCTTGGACCATGTTTCTGTCATTTTTATTACGGTATGTTTTTGTATACTAACACAGTAAAACCTACCACATTTTTTTTTTGTTTGAAAAGTTAAAAATTTGCACAAACTTCATATTTTGGTTTTAATCAATTTCTGGTTTTCTGCATCCCATGTCTGTGGAATAATTATCTTTTTTTTGACTGCCTTTGTCAAAGCTCCAGACGTAGCTTTACAGGGATTACTAATTATTGTTTTTGATCTGTTTGGAATTTGCCCAGCATGTCTCAGGTAATTATATTAGTTAGACCTAAGGCCATTAAATGCATATAACACAGCTGTATTTCAAATTCTATGATACAGCATGATAGTGCTTTACAAGAAATTGCCAAACATTTATAATAACAGCAGATGAGGGTAAAACAAACCTGACTATAGTTGCTGAGGAAAAGCAGATGCTTCTTCAAAAAGTTAATGTAATGAGTACCTGTATAGCTTTATGCTGAGCCCACATTATTCTGGGCTCTCGGCATTTATCTTCCATAAAACATTGATTTAATTCCAAGTAAAATTCTGAAACAATTCAACTAGAACACAGGGGTTACAGTCCTTCATTGAGCTGGTAATGTTTCCAAAGTTATATCTGTTAAATTCCAGTAGCTGAAATATAATAAGGAAACACACTGGCTTAACCCCATTCCACAACAAATGACAAGAAAAAATTTCAGCCTTTTTATGGGGCAATAAAGAGAAAGCCTGAAACAAGGAATATGAATAATCTTACACGTTTAAAGAAACATTTCCTTTAGGTAAAAGCACATCTTATAAGTTTCCACATAGACAGCAAGTGTAAATAATATGTGTAAAGAACTACATTCATAGATGGCAAGTATAATTAAATACATAGGGAGCCAATCATAAAGAGCATCACAATATATATAATATATATATATATATATATATATATATATATATATATATATATATATATATACATGCATATGTTGTAGTCTTAAGTAAGTACAGCAAATTTACTAAACTCAGCATATCTAAGGCTCCCCTACAGTTGCCTGAGGTGAAATTCCTTGATCATCAGTAGTATGAAGAAAAAAAGATGAAAGACATAATACCAAACATTGTTTTCCATAGGAAATTATTGCCAGTGCAGTTTCTATGTGTGATAGAGACATTTGTTTTGGAAGATTTTGCCCCTGTTTAAGTTGGTGCTACTGTGAAATTGGTATATATAAGTTTAAGGGGGTTCAGGGGGGCTTGCCTCCCTACAAAAAAAAAAAAATGAAAATGCATTTTTTCGCCTTTCAGTGTTTCATACATTTTTTTTCCTCCTTTAAGCTCTCTGGCATTACAAGAAGTCAGCTTTTCATAGTTGAGCCATTATTAATGGAATGGATAAAAAAGCTAAAGTAATGCAGAAGACTATATTACTGAGCAAATGGCATGCCAAGTAACAAAGGTAAAATTAAGTAGGGATGGAAAAAACTATGAAAAAGTTAGTGAGGAGAGAAAAGAAATTTATAATGAACAGCAAATATGTAAAAAATTGTTAAACGTATGAAAGGACACTGTTTCAGTTTTATTCTATATGCCAGACTTCACTTGCTGCAGTTATATTAATAAAGGTTGTACACCAAGTCACTATGAGTTACAATACTAACTCAAGGGAGATCAAAGCAAAGCTACTGATTTCCACAAATAGGAAGTTTACACCTATAAATTAAGGAAAGAATGTGATCTGGCATTCTGGTGAGGAGAGGCAGGCTGTGCATCATGTGCTGTCCACTCTGTTAATCATGGCTGCCAGATTTTTGATGCATGACTGCCCACTGCTTCTCTTCTAAGAACATACAACATTTCATATACAATAAAAGAGTTGTGCTGAAGAAAATATGCATGTTCTTCATAACCATTGTTGCAGTACTGATTCTTGGGTCTTACTCCCATGCAGAAACCTGCGACAAGACTGATTTCCAGAGTCTTTGCATAAACCCTAGCCAATGGACGACCGAAGAACAATGTCTGGACATCAGGGTATAAGAAAGGCATCTGTCAGTGCCACCTTCACTTCTTTCTAGCCGTGTAGTTTGATGTGCTTTACATGCATTCAAAATGCTCACAGTTTGTCAGTCAACTCATTTTTTTTAGAGAACCACTTCTTCCAGTTAGATAAGTACCCCACTGGGGAATTTTCTCTTTTAGTCTAATGTTCAAAAAATATGCCGCGGTGGTATGGCGGTAGCATTGTTACCTCACAGCAAGAGGTTCTCCCATTTGATTCTCGGCTTGGCTTGGGAGTGCCTTCTGTATGGAGTCTGCATGTCCTCCCCGCGGTTGGGTAGCATTCAAAAGACATGCGTGCGTAAATGGGCATGCCTCTGTTGAAGGTTAGACGTTGAGCTGGAACCTCGGCGTTTCATAAAAATCTACTGCCAATCATTAGCGGACCGGAGTTCCGCTGTGGTGACCCCTTACCAGGAAAAAGCCAAAAGAAAGTCTAATGTTCAAAAAAGTCAACAATTGCTTGAAGTATGGGAAGCAAATCCTGCATAAAGATTTTCACTCATTTTGTCTGTTCTTGGGGCCTCACCACGTCTTTCATCATCCTGACTGTGCAAAATCCTATGAAAAAACCCTAAAAGGTTGAGCTAAGGTATTAACCACCCATGCGGAGTCCTCTTCTTCAGTTTCCCTGGTAGAGTCACAGTTCACTGCTACCTCAGGGCCTTTGCAAACTCCAGCGTCTGTTAACATCATTCCAAAGAAATGGAAACATAAAAAGACCAAGGATCCTGATATTTCTGTGAAAGCTCCAGTTCTTGTCCCTAAGTCAACTGACGACTCATGAGAGGTACCTTTGCAGCCCCCTCATTCAGCAGCTCCTAGGCCCGAAACCTCTGGCATGATCCCTCAGGAGGTCACCTTGGTCTCCAGCGTACCTACAAGTGTTACCACAACACACATGTCAGTTGGGTCTGAGGCTGCTCAGCAGGCCTCAGCTTCCAATGTCAGCATAATGGCTTTGAGGGAGACACCCTGTCTACCTTGACTACCTAAACCTTAGTCAAAGTTCTAGTCAAATGACTGCAATATCAGATCATCCCTTTAAACAGACATCCAAACCAAAGTCAACAATTTCTTTTTCATCACCCCCACCTCCAGCCACTTCTTCAAAGACTGAAGTCCAAGACCTCCTAAAAATAGTCCAGGAATTCATGGCTTTCATGAAATCCACACAGCCTTTCCATATGTCTGCTACCAAAGCTTCCCCATCCAAAATAAGAAGAAGAGAATTTGATTGCAGGAAGATACAGATTCCTCTAGTTCAGAAGATGAGGAGGTGTCATCCTACTCTGGGCAACTGCCCTGTCAAATGTACCCAGATTCAGACTCTGATGACCCCCCCCCCCCAGTACTTTTCCTTCAGGTATACCCTTCATAGAATGAAAGAGGTTTTCAGTTGGGAAAGTAAACAGTTCTCACAGGCCCATTACAGTGAACTGGCTAGTCCTACTGTACATGTAGTACTGGATAATTTCCTCAAAGACATTGCTTTACATCCTGATTCTTCATCTCTTGCTCTTAGGAAACCAGACAGGTTTTAAATACTTGAGAACAAAAAAAACCCTCACTAAACGAAATAAAAACAAATAAAAAGCAACTGGTACTAGAAAACCACAGAACTCTATTTATTGAAACCAACTAAATTACTTAAATAGAGTTCTGTGGTTTTCTAGTACAGGTTTTACATGCTGCTTGAATCGCTTAATCACCTTTACAAAAATCCAAAGTCTGATCCTTCAGTAGTCTCCACTGAATCCACAACAGATGCACCTAAGGGATCAGCCAGACATCCCTTACCTAATGGTAGGGAGATTAGACTATTAGACAGATTTAGGGGGGAAAAAAGCGTATTCCTCTGCCACCTTAGCAGTGAGAGCTTTGAATTGCCAATTCCATATGCAAAAGTGCATTGAATCTTTCCAAGACAAAATTCTAATTAAGGTAGACTCTGTTGTAGATAGCAAATTATCAAAGGAAATTCAGGAAACAGCTAGAAAACCTTTACAAGTCCCTACAGTATGACTATGATGCTTCAGATGCATCATGTAGAACAGCTGACACAGGTTCTGTCATTCACAGAAATTCAAGGCTCAGGACCCAGCCCCTGTCAGATCAGGCTAAGGTTGAACTACCGGATGCTCTACTAGACCACAAATTCCATTTTGGACCACAAGCTAAGCAAGTTTTTGAGAAGCTGGATAAACAAGGAATTTTACCTGTCTCTGACACCAAGGTACAGTAGGAATTACCCTTCAAAGACATGGCTTTTCCCATAGACAAGACAAGAGGAGGCCTCCCCATGGCAAGAGACCCAGACAATCCAGGAGATGGCAACCAGAACAATAACACAGAACAGGGAGCTCCAAAGAGCCCACCCAGCACAGAGGCTGACATGACTATGTTCAAACCCAGCTTTCCATACCCTATCCCTCCACCCCTCAAAGCCTCAGGCTGGAAGACTCTCTTTCTTCCTACCTCAAATGAAAACTGTCACTGGGACCAATCGGTCCTCGGCATCATAGAATGGGGTACTATATCCAGTTCAGAGAAATGTCAACCTTCCTGGACATTCCAAAACCACCAAAAAAGAAGGAAAGCCTCTTAACACCTATCCCTGGGACACTGTTTCACCAAAGATCCATTCAACCCTCCAGGTCAAGAGGAGAAAAGGCTTATACTCAAAGATATGTCTAGTTCCAAGAAAGGTGGGCACCTGGAGGCCCATCTTGGACCTCTCAAAGTTAAATAAGTTTTATTAACATCTCATAGTTCAAAATGCTTATGTTGTAAAAACTACTGTCCATGATCTTACAAAATGCCTACATGGTCAGTCCGGACATAAAAGGTACTTACCTCCATGTCCCCATAGCAGACAGTCACAGAAAATATCTACAATTTGTAGCAACATGCTTTCATTTCTAATTCTGTGTTTTACCATTTGAGGTCTCTACCCAGAGTTTTCATAAAATGCTTAGCTCCTCTGATATTACATTACAAAACTCTGTGAGTTCATATTTACCCATACACAGATGACTGTCTCATTCAGGGAACATTCACAGCAGAGACACTTTGCAGGTCACCATTGACTGCTTTCAGAAGGTAGGTCTCATCTTAAATCTTCAAAAGTCACAGAGTCATCTACAAACACGTTTCCTCTTTCTAAGAGCCCTCATAGATTCAGTCTAACAGAAAGCCTTCCTTCCCCAGACAAGAAAGCTTTCCTGACAGGCTACCTGATCAGCTGACTTCCAAAACAACACATACCAGCAAGAGAATTCCTAAGGATTCTGGGGTGCATGGCATATTACATTCTCTTGATCCAATCTGCAAAATTGCATTTGAAAAACTTCAGTGGTTCCTAAAAAATGTTTGGGAACAGCATTCTGCAACATTCTAAGCCCCTAGAAACAATACTTCCTCTCCTTCCATGCCTAAAGAAGGAGCTTTATGGTAGAAGAACACCATACATCAGAACCCAGAGGCAAATGTTTCTTTACTAGATGCAGAGAAAATCATCGCCACAGACAGTTAAAACATAGCTTCAGGGGGCCTACGTATGTTCCCTGAAAGTGCTGGGCAGCAGGACGCCTCAGCAGACAAAACTGCATATAAATCAGAAGGAGCTACTAGCAGTCTACCTGGTCATTAAGGCTTTTCAGCAGAACATAAGCCCAGGGACCTTGCAGATTCTAATAGACAACACCACCATGATGTATTAAATAAAAAAGCAAGAGGCAACACTTTCCTACCCTTTGTGCAGCTATTTGAGGAAGATGTGAATGCCGGCTCAAGAAATAAGGCTAACTCTCATAGCTTCTTATATGTTATGCCAGAACACTACCCTGGCAGATTCTCTAAGTAAGGATCTTCTAGACCCCAATGGCTAGATGCTGAACAGTGGGGTCTTCCTGGACTTAACTCTACATTGGTTTGTCCCCTCAATAGATCTGTTCAACTCTCACCAGAAAAGGAAAGACTTTATGAAGAGGAAAACTTAGCAGAAAGACAAACAGTAGAAGATAATATTACAGAAGATGTTAAAAGAGATGGTGGTATGGGCAAGGGGATACTGAAGAAAGGCTAAACAATGAAGAGGTAGTTAGAGAAGAAGTAACAGTCAAAGTGAGGTTATTAATATAAAGGAAGAAAACAGATTTGCATTTTTAAAAAGTGAAGAGGAAGATGAAAGAGAAATAGGAGAACAACAAGATCATAAAAAATCAATTGGTGGAGACTTAGGAGAAGGGAAAGAAAAGTAATATGTGGAAGTAAAACACAAAAAAATGAAAAGGAGGCTATAGTAATTTTAGCATTAAATGGGAATAACATTAGAAATGATATAAGAGATTTGGTGGTGGTGGAAGGGTGTACAATAAAATAATACATGTATAGATTTTTTTCTTGCTATATACTGGATGTAACAAAGAAGAAAATGGGAAAAATACAGGCATTATGGGGACAAAATTGTTTCATTGGTAGGAAATGAGACATGTTCTAGTATAAAATTGTAAAAAAAAAATAAGAAATAAGAATTCTGCATGTAAAAGTAGTAGTACCAGGAAGGGTAGTGATATGTCAAATGAGAATAAGACAAAAGTATATAAGATTAACAGTGATTTATGTGCATACTGATAGGACAGAAGGAAAATAGTTGTTTGAAGAAATATGCCAGTTGTGATGGAAGGAAATTTTAAATGCAATCTGAGAAAATAAAATGGAAAAATAACACAGGATATTAAGATGTTGAATGACTTAAAATGTGGAGATTTAATAGTAGGAAAGTATACAGACTGGACATATAGAAGGGGACATTTTAAGACTGAAAATGATTATACAGTTTACTCAAACAATATAAAATAAATAACAGAGGGAGTAGAAATGACATAGTTTTCAGATCACAGAGCATTATGGGCTAGAATAGAGAAGTTAGTGAAGTAATAAAGGAGGAAAAGAGACTAAAGAGATTAACCACATAATGTAAAAAGGAGGAAAAATAATAAAAGAGAAAGAAATATTATGGAAATGTCATATAACAATGAGACTATTTTTAAAAAACTGAACATAGTGCAGGACACAGCGGTGTGTAGTGTCTAAATGTCTAAGCAAAAATAGGTATATATATATATATATATATATATATATATATATATATATATATATATATATGTGTGTGTGTGTGTGTGTCTAAAAAAGAAGACAAAGTATAAATAAGATAAAATATAAAGAAAGCATGTGGAATTATGAGAAAGAGATAAAACAAGGAAGTGACAAAATAAGGTGTACAAAAAGAATAGAAAAAAGTAAAAGTAATGTTACTTGGGCAAATATTTTGAAAGGAAAGCATGAAGAGGGTTCCACTTGCTTAGGCAAAGAAGTAAACATGAGAGAAGGAAGGATGGCTGCTATCATAGATGGCACAAGAGAAATACAATATAAATAAGAAGATATTATGAAAGTTGTAGAGAATGTTGAAGAAAAAATGTATGCAAAGAGGAAATGGATGGGCAATAAGAATGAAAAGTGAAAAAAAATCTGAAAAAGTTGAAAAAAGTATTTTTTTTTAGAAAATGACATAACAATAGAAGAAATAGAGAAGATAATAAAATGAGGTAAGAATGAATCGGTGGCAGGATTGGATCATATAAGTTATACATTTTATAAGGAAATGAATAAAGATGAAAGAGAAGTTTAAAAAATATTAAATAAATGTATGATAGAAGACATAATGGAAGATGATATGGTGACATGTGGCAGAGTAATAAAATTAATATGGAGAAAAGACTAACAGAAAAGATATAACATTTGGAGGTCTATAACACTAGGAAATACTCACTATAAAATATTTATGAAAATACTAGAAAAAGGATGAAAAAAGTATTGGATTAGGTGATAGAATAGGGGATCTAGTGTATAAAATGAGTGATGCAAGATATCAGATGTAAGTAAATGTTATATTAAAATATGTATGACATATGCAGATGACTTAGTTCTAATAACAAAAAAAAGGGATAGATTAGTGAGATTGTAGTAAGAACTGAAAAGCTGTTAAAAAGCTGGTCTGCAGTTAAACAGAATGAAGTGTAAGGAATTTGGTGAGACAAAAACAATAAATGGAATGTATTTCACAAGAATAGAGAATTGACATTTGATGAGTATGAAAGTATAATAAGCCAGTGTAAAAAGATACTGGTACAAATAAAAAAATGTTAGATTGATGAAAACATTTTCATTTATCCTTTCAGAAAAAAGACATATATGTTGAATACTTATGTATTAGAAAACATAGCATATTTAGGGGGAGTATATATATATGTTTCCCGCTCAAATGGAAAAATAAATATTACATTTTTTTAGTCTTAGTTGGGGCTCAAGGCTGAACCATGTGAGGAGATGGATAATTTATAATATAAAAGAAGAAGAAGGTGGTTTGAATTTAAAAAAAAAAAAAATTCCAGGGGTGAATTTAGCATCACTGCATTTAGTTTGGGTAATGTGAAAGATAAAAAAGACAAAAAGAAATGATAGGAACATTTTCATATGAAAAATACAAAAATATACATGGGAATAGAAAATGGGAAAAAGAGAAAAAAAATAACAGGATGGAAAAAATAATGTGAGAATAAAATGAAATTATGGAAGTTAAATGTATGATAATGCAGAAAAATTAATGCTATAATATGATTTTAGAAAAAAATGTGAACCCAGGGAAAGAATTAAAACAAGATGAAAAAATGGCAATAAAAGACAGAAGAAAAAAAGGGTGTTATATTTTTTATGAATCACGGGATTTTTGTGGAAAAGTTTATTAGACAAGTTGCTGGTGAAAGGAAATATAAAGTACATGGTGATGGTGCTGCTGAATGTATTGAAGAAGAAACAACAAAGCATTTTTTGGACTGCAAAAACAATAAATAGTTTTATAAAAAGTTTAAAATGAATAAATATGTTAATCATTTCAATGTACAAATATGAATATGATATTAAATGGGAAGTATGAAAAGGTAAAGAAATGTGATATTGATAAATCGGATAAAGTACTGTTTGTGACAAATGGGCACTGTTGAAAAAAGATGTGAGGATTTCTTATTTAACATGAAAATGGAAGAGAATGATGAATTAACTGAAATCAGATGGTTGTGGAAGAAATAGTGGAGGGATGAAGAATAAATATTAAAAATAATAAAAGAAATATTGTTTTAACTAAATTCTTTTGTGCTAATAACTTGCAAATAATTTTAAGTATAAATATAAAAATAATAGTGTAAATAATTTATTTAAATTTTAATATGGTATAAAATGAATGCAAATGTTAATAATTTACCCTTACTCTTTTGATCTTTGTGAGGTGATCACTAGGTGATGATAGAGTGCTGTTACCAGTGATCACTGAACCTAGGCTGGAGGCTGTTTGTGGAGTTGAGATGGAGACGGAAAAATGGAAAATATAATTCAGAAGGGAAAAGATGTTTTGGAAGTGAATGTCATAGCATAAGGAGGTCCTGATGGCTCTGCTTTAAAAAATAATGGATGAAGTAGAAACAAATTAACTGCAGAGTGTGGTAGCTGACAAAAAAAATTGTGAGATGTCAGAAAGATAGAAAGAACCTGTAAAGGGTACTATGGAAGCAGAGGAGCTTGCCTAACCAGTGGAATAACTGGTTTTAAGGGGGGTGCTGTTTGCTTGGCTACAAGAAGATGGAGCAGAAATGGGCTACAAGAGGATGGAGCAGAAATTGATAGAGAGAGTGATAGCAGTGTTCTAAGAGCAAAAATGTATGCGGCAGCAGTAACAAGTTCCAGTGAAAAACTGCAGAAAGAAAAGGATGTGCAGGTGCAATGTAGACGGACTGGAGCTGTTGAGTGATGGAGAAAATGGCCTGTGTTGAGGATGAAAGTAAAGAATGAGCACCAAATAAACAGGCACTGTGTTTTAGTCAATATTGCTATCCCCTTAGGATTCAGTATGTCTGATATCAGGGTGTTAATACATATAGGAACTGAGCCTAGCTGGGGGGGGGGGGACTTCTGAGACATTTGCAGTAGCAGGAAAGATTTTAATGAATGTGAAAGAATAAATAAAATATCTCCTTGGAAGAAATGTGTTTATCAAAGTGATACAGTTAAAAAGACAACTGTTGTTACAATTTAGATTGACTGAGATAGAAGAAATGGATTTTTTTAAGCTTGTGTCAGGATGTTCATTTCATTAAAAAGTGTGGATGACCAAAAAAGTAGAGACTGGAGGATAGGAAGTTTATGTAACTTTTAAAATAGAAAATAGCAAATTGCAACACATGCTTAATGTGATAATAATAAATGGAGAAAAGGAAATGCTAAGTACTGGAGAAAGCCAAAAGCATTTTTTCCTGATGCGACAAATCACATTTATTCCAGGACTGTGCAAAAATAAACTGTAGACAGTGTGATAAATGGAAAAAAAAATGTACTGTTGAGTTGGAATACAGGTTTGGGATATTAGAAAAAGAGAAAGAAGAGAAGGTAGATGTGAGTTCTGAGACAGAAAAATGATTGAAGGATCTTTTGAGGAAGTGTGCAAAGGAGAAAAAAAGAGTCTGAAAAAATGAACTAAAAAATGCAAAAAAAGGAAAAAGATTAATATAAGTAAAGCATCACTGAATGTGAATAGCATGAAAAGTGATGTTAGAAGGATGATGTTGTTAGAAGTGTGTGGAAAAATCAGATGCAAAGTGTGGAATCTGAAATTATGTGGTAAAGTGGTTTGCACAACAGGGATTAATACATGTTTAAGTATTGCAGTATTACTAAAAATGAAAATATTAAAATATTAGATATAATGGTGGAGGAGTTTTAGTGTAAGACATAAGAAAGGGACAGAAGTTGCTCATAACAGTAGTAGTGTATGCATATAGACATGTTTGAGAAAGTTCAAAGTTATGTGATAGTAAATAATTATATTATGATGGTTGAGGACTTTAATTATAATTTACAAAAAAGGAAGAAGGGAAAATAGCAACAGATGTAAAAATGAGAGAAATAGAGAGAATAGACTTGTCAAAAGAAAAATATACTTTAAAAATGATCAAAACATGGTAGGTGTAGGTTAAGGCACTTTAATCTTCCAGCAAGGAGACAAAAACGTGCTAATACAGAGTTTGTCTAACCAGAAACAGGAAATACTTTTATTTTTATACATTCTTAAACTGGTTATGTCCTACCATGCTGATGTAACAGATTACCACCTTTTTCATCATCATCTGCTGACCATCTTTCCCATGAATTTCTGCTGATTTATCAATTTTTATGTGAAACTTCCTGAGGAAAACAACATGGCTTTGATTACTCCCAGTTAGATACATGTTATGTTGCCATTCAAGATACTATGGCTAATTCAAGCACAATGCTAGCAGTTCATTTCTCTAATAATCCTTTGTCTACTTTATTTCTAAGTTACTACAGCTGCACAAGTTCCCATCCTTCGAACAGAGCTGTTTGTCTAAAATCATTACATTTATAAAATAAGGCATTGTTCATTCATTCGCTTTTGAACTAGCAGATAAACACCTGCTTCTCAAGTACATTTCCAAAAGGCATAAACATGAATATTGCTGTGCTAGCAATTACTAGGTCAGAGGGCAACTTGCAAGTTTCAGAAAACATACTGCAGTTTTCAAAAAGCATCTTTTTCAGTCTCATATGAAACTCAATTTGTATAAAATACAGTGTATGAAAAATAGAATGAAAAGCGTATTAAAATACTTGGTTATTAATTGGCATTAAGCATACACACATTAATACATATTTTTCTAACAATACTTATAACAGGTAGTTACTTAAAACACGGGCTGATTATATATTACTTACAGATGACATGAAGGAAACAAAATATGGAAATAGCGAATAAAATATAATAACAAGGAAAATTGTTAAAAAGACTAATAGGAAAGAATTGCTGGAATGGAATGGCTTAAAAAGAAGGAGGGCAATTGTGGGAAGATTATATGACAATGAGGTCATTTTATAGCAGTCTGACAAAGTACTGGATAGTGTAGAAAGAAAAATTTAAAAATACTTAAAATTCTAGAGACAGCAGTGGAAGAAGGAAAAATAAGATATAATAAGCAAAAATAAATATATGGAAGAATAATCTAGGAAGGGCAAGAGGAAATATTGAATAAGAAGACAAGAAATAATATAAATATACTAAAGAAAGTTGGAAAGAATTATGTTTAGACAAAAGTATTATCTGAAAGGGGGAAAAGAAGAGGTTTACTCTTTTTAGGTAGGAAATAGAGATATAATGAGAGAAAATTAATATAATTAAGGACAAAAAGGGGCAGTTAAAATACAAACAAGAGTAAATCATGGCTATAGTTGAAAGGTATGTACAGAATATGTATGCACAAAGAATGTAAGAAAGGCATATAAGATGTAAATAAAAAGGAAAGGAGATTATGAAAGAAATGGAAAAAATTAGATGAAACAGTTACAGGATGGTATAATAGATGGTAAAGAAAACTCCACACCAGGTCCAGATGGGTTAGTTTTTATAAAGAAATATTAGATAATGAAAAGGATGTTTTTCTGAAAATATTGAATAAATGAATGCATGAAGACATAAAGGAAAAAGACATTTCTAAGGGAGTTATAAAATATATATTAAAAGGCTAAAGTGAAGAAATAAAATATGGGTAACCAATCACACTGGGAAACACTGACTATAAACTATTTATGAAGATTATTCAGAAAAGGATTTATGGTGTTAAAGGGAAAGAGTAAATTAAATGGTAATGATGCTTAAAGAAGTCATTGAGTACATAGATGAGGAAGAAAAGAGAAGGAGAAGGCAAAGTAAGAGCATGTAATGTGGCGAAGACATTTAATAGTATTTATCATGGTGAAATGAACATTTTAAAACAATATGAGGTAGGAGAAAAATAAGAAGGATTGTGAGGACAATTTATGAATATTCTTGTGTGTCTATGATGATGAATGGATGGGTAGGAAAAAAGATAAGGCAGTGAAGAGAGGCAAAGTAGGGTTATCCATTGAGAATGAGGTTGTGATGGTAATGAATGCAGTTATATAACCATGTAGATCAAAGTTATAGGATGGGAAGTTAAAGAAGAGATAAAGGTACTATTACGTTAACCTGTACAGATGATTTGGTTTTAGTAGTCAAGAAAAAGAAGTTGGATGAAAGAGATAATTTTCAGAACAAGACACATTTTGCAAACAGTTAAATAAGTCAAGAAAATAAGGGATTCAGAAAAATGGTAAGAATGTCAGGAATTTATATTGTTAGAAGTGAAACTGATATTCTATGGGTTAAATTTGGAAGAGAACAAATAGTAATAGAACAATGCAGAGAAGTTCTTTAAAATATGACTGTTGACAGGATGGTGCAGAATGTTTCCTTTGTCCCTTAGAAAAATGGTATATATATATATATATATATATATATATATATATATATATATATATATATATATATTAAACACATATATTTTAGGAAAACTAGCATATGTACATGGTGTATATATTTCTAAGATGTATTGAAATTGAATTTTTGGATATTGCTTTTTTTGGGATGAAAAAGACTGAATCCAATTAAAAGGGATAGTTTATAATGTAAAAGAAAAAGGGGGCTTGAATGTAGTAAATTCAGCTGTTTTACTCATGTCAATAAGTTTGCTTTGGGTGTTTAAAAAGAGCCCAAAGGACAATACAAGGAAATGTGTTATTTGCAAATATAAATGTATGTGGAAGGGTAGGGTTATAAAAAGGAAAAGAGAAATTAAGGATTTGAAAGAGAAGTAATACAAAAGTATAATAAAGACATGGAAAATGTATATAGATGAAATAGAAATAGAAAGAAAGAAAGAATGGTATAACAATAATAAAAGTGAACTATTATATTGATCCTTGGTAAGATGGAGGGTGGATACTAGAAAACAATAAGGAAAATACAGAAAAGATTTGACTCATTTATTGAAACCAGTGATTTTTGGTGGACTTTATTATTGGACAAACAGCCAGAGAAAAGCAACATGAAATGTAAAAAGATAGAAGAAATAATGTGTAGTATTTAATATTGAATAGACATTGCAATATTTTTTTTGGATTGTAAGAAAAATGAAGATGTTTGTGACTGGAAAATATTTAAAAACATTCTCCAGGAGTTCAATAAAATCTGTGTAGGCTCCATGTAGAGCCTACATGGAATGTATCCATGTACATGTCCATGGTTCCCCTTCAGCAGCACACCATACATATTAATCATGGCGTGCTTCCGAGGGAGATGATATTAACACATTTGTTGAATCCATGTTGGCACTATGGTAGAGGCTGTCCCATGGTTGTGGATTGTGCAGGGAATACCTGGACAGATGTTATGTACAAGATAAGAGTCCCTGTAATGTATCCTGCTAGTGTAGAAATATGTGTGAGTTGTAATAGGTTTTTTTGTTTTACTTTTATTTATTTATTTTATTTTTATCCCCATTTGCACTGAGCGGCACAGAGAGTAACACTGCTGAGCTGCTCTTACACATGCACAGCTGACACCTGCCAGACATCTAAATATAGAAACCGGATGTAATTGATTATAGTTGTCTATGCTTTTTTATTTATTTTTTTTTTTTTTTGTTTGTTTGTTTTTTTTTATGAATGGCCATTTGTGTGTTGCGGCACAGTGCTTAGCAATGCTAACAGGTAGCTAAGTTGTATATGTGAAGTTATAGTGGTTTTCTCCATATTTAAGTAGCTAAATAGGTAGAGTCATTACCTAAAGTGTAGTAGATCCTAGGTTCAAGTCCCCACAGCCATATTTACAAGAATAGAGAGGGGCACACTATACAAGAGAGGCCAGCTAATAACCACAAGAGGATGGTTATTACTTATACTAATAGAAATAGAAGCATTACAGATGTTATTAGGAAGAATTGGAGTATCTTACAGATAGATGATAGACTTAAGGCACTAGTAGGTCCACACCCTAATTTCTGTTATAGGAACACCAAATCTTTGAAGAACATGCTCTGTTATGAAAGACAAGTAGAAAATAAATCACTATTCAATAGGAAAGGTACGTTTTCCTGTCGTAGTTGTAATCAATGCCCTTTTATATCGAGTAAGAATATTTTTAAACATCCGGATACAAATGTAGTCTACAAGTTTGAACACTATGCAGATTGCAGAACACGTAATTTAGTATATCTTGCAGCCTGCCGTAAGTGTAATGGGTTTTATATAGCAAGACAAACAGGACTTTAAGGGAAAGAATAAGAGAACATCTATACGCTATAAACAGAGAGAATGAAACTAACACTCTAGCTAAACATCTATTGTTACATGGTACTACACACACTTTTGAGTTTTCAGTTTTAGAGATGATACATACTACTATGAGGCTAGGGAATATCAGTAATTTTACTGAGAAGGAAGAAAGTAAGTAGATCATTAGGTTGCAAGCTGACACAGGACATGGTCTGAATGACAGGGTTAGCTTGAGGCCCTTTCTATTAGACTGAGCATTGAAACATTGATACCTCTTTGTATCCCACTTTGGTTTTAACTTTTGTTTTTAGATATGAGAAATTAGCAACATGTTTTAATATTTGACTCTTTATGTTATTGAGTTGTATCTTATTTTAATGGTTAATGAATTAATTATGGTAATCAAGGTGTTTTTTTATTGATTGTTAAAGCTATTAGTTGAGTATTTAAATGTTCTGAAGGAATTGTGTTCATTCAAGTCTGAAGAAGCATCCTGTGTAGACGTGAAAGCGCTTACTCCTTTCATTGAATTAAAGTATTTATTTTACTACTTTTGTGACTGGTTGGCTTCGATTGTCGTGGAGTACCTGCACATATACACTTGTTATTACATTGTTTTGGGTATTGCAGGCACTTTACCCTTAGAGAACTCTTTGTGGACAATATTTATTTTTGTAGTAGATCCTAGGTTCAAGTCCCCACAGCCATAACATTTTACATTTAATGCTGTGGAAATGTGTGAGGTGACCTAAAGGGCAGTTTAATTTAAAAACAAAATTGTTACATTTGGAAAAGCTGTACAGTGCTAAGCACTGCTTAAACATGGTCAATGGCTACTCCTGTTTGCCCATTGCTAAGCTTTGCTAAAACATTGTTATGCGAGGTTATGCTAAGCTCAGCTCCACAAAGCAGGTTTGTGAGATGCTAAGCAATGCAGCACATTTTTTAATGTTACAGTATGATGTGTAAGGGTGGGAAAGCAGTCTATATTAAGGCCAATAGGCAGGAATTCTGCAGCATTCATTGGAGTCATACTAACCTGTCAATATGCCTGGTGGTGCTGGTGAGGGAGCATGCTTTCGGGCACAGAGTTGGGGTGTGCAGGAGTCCAGAGTGCTTTTTGGACTCCTGATCTGGAACTATGAACCCCTGGTGTTGCAGAGCAATTACCAGGGCTCAGAATGTAAAGCTAAAGCCTGGGATCAGCTGGCCAGGTATCTTACCAGTGCTACCGGTATCCCCTGCACTGGTGACCAGTGTCATCAGCACTATGATGACCTGAAGCAAAGGAAGAGGAGAACCTTGGACACCTGGGTCCAAGATGCTAGGGCTGGGCATGCCCCCAGATATGTAGGTATGTTTGTTACTACTTTACTAAAATACAAGTTGAAGCCATGCAAAACTGGTTTGCATAATGGTGTGCTTCTCTTCCAGCAGCTGCAACTAACAGGCTCATAACATCCAGTCTCATGCCAGGCACCTGCCCAGGATGAGCTGCGTGTGTGGTATTTCTAATAACTGTAGTGCAATAAACAATAAACAATACCAATAACAATAAGCAATAATGTGTAAAGCAGGATTGTTTGATAACCAATGTGCAAATAACTGCAGTAGGGCAATGTTCACTGCATGTAAACTACTCAAGTACTAACTCCTTTGCCCAACTTTTCATAGAATTTATAAACTCAAACGCCCTGGTTCAACTGGTCAACACCCCCACCAAAGATGACAACATATTGGACCTGGTCATCACCAACATGGGCAACCGGTGTGCCACACCAGAGATCAACTACTCGCTGGTTAGATCTGACCATAAACAAATCACTTTGGATATCCATATTCCTCCCCCACCCCTGGACAAGAAAACCACAGTAAAAAACTTTAAAAAAGCAAACTTCATGTTACTTAAGACTGAGGTGGAAAGTTTCAAAGTCCCTATGCTGAAGGATAACGCTGTCCAAGCTGCAAAATCCTTTACTAATGCATTCTATGGGCAGCTACAAGAATGCATGGATCATGCCATCCCAAGCAAAACCAAGACTCACTCCTCCAAGAAAAGGAAACCAATTTGCTGGACTCCTGCCATAAACAAGTTATACAATAGAAGGAGGAAACTAGTACAGAAAAGAGTAAAATCCCAAGAAGGGAAGACATCCTTGATCAGTATCAGCAAGAAACTACGTTCCTTCATAAAATCATCCAAGGTGAGCTTTGAAAGAAAAATTGCCAAGGACTCCAAAAATAACCACAAGGCATTCTTTAGCTATGTCAAGAATCTAAGTGGCAATGCTCAGATCTGCTCAGAGTTAGTGCAGAATGGCAAAAATACACTGAACTGACCGATATTGCCAACATCCTGGCAGACAGGTTCAGTGCAAACTTCACCCCCTCTCATGTCCAAAAGGGCCCACGACCATACCAGAAAAATGTAGAGTCCCAGAAATCACAAACACTCAGGTTAAAACAGACCTCTCCAAAGCCAAAAACACAGCATCAATGGAACCGGACGATGTCCCAGGCTGCATCCTACATGATCTCAAAGACAAACTAACCCCTCACCTAAACACACTGTTCAAACTCAGCCTCTCCACAGCCTACATACCCATAGAGTGGTGCACAGCAATGGTTATTCTGCTCCACAAAGGTGGAGCCACAACAGACCCCAGGAACTATCGCCCTATAAGCCTGACTAGCTTGGTCAGCAAGACTATGGAGTGCATCATCATGGAATTCATTAACAGAGACATTGGGAACCTCCAAACACTGGACCCTACCCAGTTTGGTTTTGTTAAGGGTAGATCATGCCTCCTAAACCTGGTGGACTTCTTTGAGACAGTTAACAAGGCTATAGATGAGGGAAAGGTGGTACACACAGCCTACCTAGACCTCGCTAAGGCCTTCAACACCATTCCCCATTCTGCTATTATAGACAAGCTCACCAGCCTGAACATAAACCCCTATGACACAAGATGGGTTGCCAACTGGCTCACAGACAGAACCCACATGATGAGAGTTGTGGGAGCTAGGTCCGACTCTAAACTGGTTACAAGTGGCATTCCCCAGGGCTCAGTCATAGGACACCTCCTGTTCAGCATATACTTCTCAGAGGTACAGGCAAGCACAGGAGGACTATGGCTGACCAAGTTCATAGATAACTGCAAACTAGGGGCTATAATTGACTCTTCGGCTGACACAGACTTCCTAAAGGGTCTCACTGAGATGGATACCTGGTGTCAAAATCCTGGCCTCAAGCTAAATGCCAAAAAGTGCATAGTCATCCCCTTTGGAAAAAGCAAAGTACCCACAAACTACCACATAGGTGGTAGTCCCCTAAATACGGAATACATAATAAGGGATCTGGGGACCCAAGTAGATAGTATTCTCACCTTTGATAATCACATGTTAAAGTGGTTAGAAACTCCTTCTATGTGGCCCACCTAATCACAAAAGGGCTCGCATCCAGATCATAAGAGGTCATGGCGCCCCTCTACTCATTACTCATCAGACCCATCATAAAGTACAATGCCCCATTTGGGATGTACCTTACAAGATATCTGAAACAGCTGGAAAGACCACAGATGTACCTCACCAAGAGGATCACTGGCTTCAGACAGATGCCCTATGCAGCTCAACTGAAGAATCTTCAGTTGTACTCGGTTGCATACCATCTGCTCAGAGGTGATCTCTGCCTGACATACAAGGCCATGTCCAACCCAGAATTGATGGACATGCTCCACCTAAAGAAAACCTTATCCCCTCAAGCCACATGCTCTAGGGATCTAAACCTGACCACAACAATAAATAGGATGTGCTGGAGGGATAGATTCATGTCCCAGAGACATCCCATGCTTTGGAACAAGATCCCAGTCTACATTAGGCAGAGCTCCTCGCTAACACTCTTCAAAAGAAACCTTGACGAGTGGACGTGAAACAGAAAGTTTACCTCAGGGATCACTTCAGTGGCTCTGCTGGACAGAGGCACAGAGAACTAATTTAAGGGGGTGGCAAAAGCCAACACATTCTGGCTAGGCTTATAAATGCCTTTGGACAGATAGCCTAGTACCAACCTATGAACCTATAAACCTATGTGTGTTCTAATGTCATTGCAGTCAACTGTAAAGTTGAAATAAAGATTGCAAAAGTAATTACTTGATAAATGTATTGCACAACCCACAGTATGGTTCAGGGCTGTCTTCAAGCCACTTTCAGTCAAATAATGCTCTGTATTCCTCCCACGCCAGGAGCAAAGTATGTGGGTAAAGTAACCCACATTCTGGGCAGATATCATGTGTATACTTCACAGACTGTAAGGAGCAATAACAATAAAGTGTAAAGTATGATTGTGGTTTCATAAATAATGTGTTCAAATAACTGCAGTAGGGATGTATTCATTGCATGTCATTTCTAATGTCAATGCAATCAGTTGTTACATTATGTGCACATGTCCCCTGCAGTCAGAGCTTTTGGGTTCTACTCCCATGCCTGACAACTAACACATGATAGCTGTCTAGTCTACTTAATGTACACAAACATACCTCTCAACTGTCATGATTTTTGTAATGTAATGACAACTGCCCAATCTGTCTGGTCAGTGATTAGCAGATAAATGTTTACCTGGAATGCAATATATTTGCAAATCCATTTACAGAACACATTGGTAGTTATGTATGTGCACATTATGTGAAACAGTTCCATGTAGATATGTACCTGCATTTCATAGTTCTTGGCCCATATTGTCCCATGCTAACAGCTTGAGAGGTATGTGTGTGCTACATCATCTATAGAATAATTTGAGTCACTGTACTCACAACTGATACTGCACATCTGTAGAAGTATGTATTAGTAGTCTTTGTTAATATCATCTGTGGCTTTACTAATGGTATGTTTTTCTCTCTCTCCCCACCCTTTATCTTCTTTAATTTATTATTGTTATTTATTATTATTATTTGATATTAATATAGTCTGTTAAACTAACTGTTATGTTGGCCTTATGGGTTATTTCATACTGGTTTGTTGTTAACATACTTACTGTTATGTTATTTAATGTTGTGTTCCGCATAATATACCTTAATATGTATTTGGCTTAATCAATATTATGTTGCATTATGTTAATACTAACATTGGTTTGGTTATTTCTAACCTTAGCATATTGTTATAACTAATTTACTACAGCTCTACAAGGTAGGCCGGTTCCAGGTGATCCACCTACCTTGGCTCCTCTGGCTGTGGCACCATGCA
Source organism: Protopterus annectens (assembly GCF_019279795.1). NCBI lineage: Eukaryota > Metazoa > Chordata > Ceratodontiformes > Protopteridae > Protopterus > Protopterus annectens. The sequence goes on along the minus strand of NC_056735.1, from coordinate 529,932,326 downwards.
GCCTGGTGGGGTCCCCTCTGCTGCCACTGCACTACCTGTGGTGTCAGGTAGTTCTGCCTCACAGGCTGGGGCTGGGCCACCCTCTAGGAGTGGTGGTGGAGGAAGTGTTGTCACCCATGACGAACTACTAGAATTGCTGCACAGGATAGTGTTCTGTGGTTTTGGACCCACATGCGCTGGATGGAGGGCATGCTCACCACCCTGGTGGGGCAGTCTCACCCCAGAGTTCAGCCTCCACCACTGCCACCCAAGGGGTAGTGAAGGAGCAGTGCCGACAGTCCCATGGATGGGAGCTTAAGTCATGCTGCTACCTTGTGGAGGCACTTGAGACTGAGATTCCACAACACCCTCCTCATCCAATATGTTCACCCTCTCTTGTGTCACACACCATGTCTGTCTGTTGTCTTGTCTGTCTTAACTGTCTGCAAAAGCTTCCTCATCTTCCCAACTTACCTTCCCCACGTGTACCTATGTCCCTTCCCCAACATTCCACAATCACCTTAAAAAGCAAAAAAAAGGGAACCTGTCCCAAAAGAAAATATTTTCCCATACATAGATCTCCAGTTTGCACACGTATCTACTGGAAATGTAATTTGGTCCAATGGCTTGACAACACAGTTATGTTGTCCGCTCTCTGGAGGTGGCAGTCCAAATTCATCTACAAACTCTGTCAAAGTACACAGTTGTTGCTGTGCAAGAAAAGAATAGCTATGTTTTTTCCAACACCCTTCTTTAACATACCTACCTGCCTTTTACTGTTTCCCCCCTACTTGCACCCCATTTCACCACTGTCCAGCTCCCCATTTTTCTTTTCTTTAAAGATTTTTTGTGCAACACTGCATGATGCAGTGCATTAGCTAAATAGAGCATATTGATTTATGTGTTTTAAATGATAATAAACACCTGTCCTCTATTTTGAACCCAAGACCATCGCACCTGCAGACCGCTGCATTAATCTGCCATGCCACACAGCTGTTAATTAAAACAGACGTTTTAAGCAAGGCATGGTAATTACAAGTTACCATCATTAAGTATGTTTAAGCACAGCTGTGCATCATGCAGCATTGCACAAACATGCTGAAAGAGTAACGGAAAAACTGGGAGTGTAACTTGGAGTCTGGTACAAGACTACAGCACTAGAAAGCTAGACACAGACTAATGGATGTAACTGAGGTCTCTAATATAAGATAAACGGGCACTTTTATCAGCAATATGCACAAGTAAACCTGCTAAAACATTAATGGCAAACTAAATGTTCAACTGGGACTCTTGTGGAGAAATGCATCCCTTTAAAGCCAGGCACATAATAATGGATGTAATGGAGGTATGTCACAGCCTCTATGTGTGCACTTATTCCTTCACAAATATACATGCTGTAACAGTGACTCAGTAGCTCAGTCTGTTAAATGCTTTGTAGACAGTAGGTTTTGCCACAGATGGTCCTGGGTTCAAATCCAGTGGTGTGTAACATTTAAATTACATTATAGTGAAGCCATCAATGAATGATTAAGTCATGCACTCTTTAACTACACAATGCATTTCAAATGCAGTATATGCTTTTCAGTGATGGAAGTCACAGGCCTGCAGATAAGAACACACTTGACATATCCCTATAGCAAGGCTAGAAGTGCATAAAGTGTCATGTCATGCATTAATATGCATTCACAGAAGATTTTAACTTAGGTAATGCAAATGAGGCCCACTAATATAAGAGTGCAACACACAATCTTTCATAATGATATTACAGAGTAGCACTGCTGCACAACTAACATCACATATGGAGGTCCTGCTAGTAACAAAGACTGCCAGCACACATACTCCAAATGACTACCATAATGTAACATATGGCCTGGCAGTTGCCCAAATGGCAATGGTATATTTACCCCCTATTTTGCTCAAGGACACAACAAACATGTTGTCTAGTACTCTGTTAGAGATACCATTGCCTAACATACTTACCTTAAACACAAGCCTTAATTTGCAGTGGAATGGGTACCCTCAGTCTGGCTCTGCCTCTACAACAAGGCTGTCACAGCTCCTACAATGACTCATACAGCTTGTTGTCGTCCAAAGTGTTCACACTCTCTGCCTATGCCTAGTGCCTGCAGCATCAGCTGTAGCCCATAGCACACACATCTGTATGTAAAAGTAGCTGCTATAGATGTACCCTCTGTGATAACATAATATCTTGACCCCAATAATGTCCAGCACAACATATCAGAAAGGGCTTCTAATCTACATGAAGGTCTTATATCTTGTTCAGTGTTTGCATGTCATTGGCTGATTATACTGCAAATCAGTTGTATTGGCTGCCCTTAGCATTTCAAAACCACTGATTGGTTAAGAGCCAATCACCTGGTAATGAGAACTATGTTCAAAAGGCAAACAGCTGGCTAGGGGAACCAGTCTGTATGTGACTTTCTTCACACAGTAAACGCATTGCCAAAAATGTTATATATTTGCACATATCAACAGAGGAGTATTGCACTCCATCAAGTATGTAACCTTTTTCTTTACAACATGATGCATATGTGTGAATATACTTAGGAGGAATGGGGATTGCAGCATTAAGCCTTTCTTAGAACTGTAATGATGACATGTCACTCATCTCCAGATTTGTTACACTTACAGATGGTGTGCACTGCATCAAGGGTGGAATGCTTTTTTGTCAATGTGGAACACTGGTCTCATGGGAATGTCCCTTTATAGTGGTTGTAATAGCACACTGCTATTGGTTTGGCACTGTTGTTTTGGCATATTATCAGGGGGGTTTCTCCTAGGAGACACACTACAATGGACTCCTGTGTTGGGTGTGTGATCATACAGCAGTATCTATCATGACACATATGGGAATAGCTATAGCTAGTATATTAGTTGTATCTGCATACTTGGTATGGTTGCACACTGTGGAATATGACATGTGCGATCAAGCAGTGGATACTGCCAGCCATTTTCTTCTTGTTGTATCTATATATAGTGTACTTTCATGTATGTGATCCTGACATGTGTTCCCATTTTGTTGTCTTTCAAAAAACATGTTTCCCCTTTTACAGATCTGAGAAAGATTTATTCCTGGAAGGCCTCCATCAGCACCATGAACTCCTACTGTCCAGGGGGAGGCAAAACAGGGAACAGGAAGCAGCCTTGTGGGCTGACCTTGTCTGTGATGTTCATGCCATAGGTCACCAGAGCAGGACATATGAGTAGATTCGACACAGTGTGACAGCTATGATAAATGCTGTATGTAGAAGAGCAGCAGATGTGGCCAGTGATCATGGTGTCACCAGTGGAGGGTCTGCAGCGGAACAACCACTCTCAGCCACTGAGGAATTCCTGGTGAACACATGACAGCTCCCAGACATCCATCACACCATATATCATGGATGTGGGTGCCACGGTTTCCATGCCAGAGAAGCATCCAGGTAGGCTTAGTTTGATCAGCATTGGAATACTGTAGCATTTGGTGTGTTAGGGTGTACATACTTTTATGTGGGTGCCAGGTGTTTGTTTTAGGGGGGAGGAGTTTAACTGCAGTTTGAATTTCATGCTCAGATTTTGTCCAACATAACAATTAACAAAGTAACTACTGTAAATGTGAGATAGATGGACATATTACCCTATTATAGTGCAACATGAGGTGGTATTTACATTACCTATCCCTCAACTTTTCACAGGTCATCAGAAATCAAACAAAGCTGTAGTCCTGCTCCTGGTAAGCACAGCACTGTTTTGTTACAGATATAGATTTACTGCAATGTATTGCCAAAAGTGTCATCTCAGGCCAGCTGGCTGGATTGCTGTACTGTTGGAATTATTGCTAACTGCACATATAGTTTCTGACTGTACACACTTTAGAGTCATACCTATGACTTGTAGGTGTGATCACTCTAATAGATGTGACAGTATTGTTAGGATGTTACTGATTGCCATATGTGTCAACTGTGCAGAGTTTTCACAAATGTTAACAGTGTATCTCATTGTTGCTGAGTAAACAGCTTTTATTTACAAGTAACTACAGATGTTCATGGAAAATGTAATGTCCTCATGTCCTACTGTATGAGGTTGGGGGTTAAACAGGTCTGTAATAGTGCCAACAGTGTATACAGCTTTACATATACTGCAACATAGTACTACAAAGCATAATAGTGCAGTTATTAATGTACTGTTTTTCCCTTTCTTATCAAAGGTGATCAGGGGGTTTGGCTCTTCAGACTCTGATGATGATTGTGGCTAAAGTGAGGCACAAGTCGGGGTTTCAGGGCTGAATCTGTCCCGGAGGTTTAAATCCCTCTTCTGCCCTCATTATCACACACACAGTTAGTATGCCTACACATACCCAGTCCCCTGAGGCCACAGATATTGGACAGTCAGAAGGTGGGGACATTGAACAGGAAAATGTGACAACTATGGCTACAGTGAGTGTAGACACTGGCCATAGCCAGAGAGCTGGTGAGCTTCCACACAGGTGGATTGATATGGGGTGCTGGTAGGAAGACTGCAGTCTTTCCACCACCTGTTACAAGTATCTCATTGCGGGTCACTCAGCATATGTTTCGGGCTGTCATGGAGGCACAGGCACATTCTGAAAGAAACTCCAGATGAATGCTCAGGGTTATGAATGCAGCACAGTCTGACATCCTTGACTGCCTCCACTGCATTGCTGATACCCTGGATTGGTTCACTGATGCCATGGAAAGATGGTGGTCTGAGACAGATTGTAGAATATCTGTCTTGGAATGCACCTTGTCTGTGATGGAACATCTGGTTGCAGCTGAGCATTGGACTCATGGATGTAAGTCAACAACTCCATCTGTTGAGGGTCCGCATGGTCATGCACAATCACACTCCCATAGTGGCAGTACTTCCAGCGCTCCAGAGGGGAGTATGATTTCCACACCAAGACATGAAAGGCCATGGGCTCATGGTCCTGGGCATTCCTGTGAAGGACACAGTCCCAGCAGACAGCATTCACCATCAGTTACTAGCACTGCTTCTGATAGGGCATGGAAGAGCCAGTGCAACTCCTGGCAGAGCCAGTTCTCATTTTCGGGGGCAGTAATGGTGAACTGTCAGCTCTTCTATGCACAGTTCAAAGCTGTCCAACATACACACATGTAGAACTAACACTGAGCTTGACTGTGTTCATGCACACACTCACACACCACTGTCAAAATCAGGTCACAAACAGACACACATGGCATATATCAACCAATTGGGTCAGACTAGATCTCCTGCACCCCCACACAACACCTTGTACAAGTGATCATACCTGTTCCACATCCCTGTCATCCTTGTTATCAAAGCAGAGGAATAAAGCTGTGTCTAATGCACAGGCTGACTATATAAATTAATATGTAATTGTGTATTCCCATGTTGCTTTTCCATGCCACTTATACTGGTCACTGACAGATGTTCTATGCTGACATTTGTAATGAGTAAGCCATATTATTTTGTGTACCTAATGGGTATGATGTTGTAATGGTTGTATACTTACACAATGAAAGGTTTTTCATGGACCTGTTTATGGTTCAGTTTCAGGGGTCTGTAGGGGACACCTATGGATACACAATGGCAATAAACACATAGACATCACAGCACAGGATGGAATATGAGCACAGATGAAATATGTCTTCAGCAAGGTACAGCACTATAGGTGCATGGCTCCATAGGTTCATATGTGTATAACAGGCTAACAAGGACAATGGCATCATTCAGCATATTCATGCATCCCTAATCTATGAAAAGGTCTGATACCCTTGATAAGTGTCACCAGGATTTTATGAGCTAACACATTTACATGCTGTGGTGATGGAGATGACCCATCTACATATTTCCTGTGTCCATTACAAACATTTTTCCTACACCAGTGATGATTGTCTTTTTCTGCATCCCATTGTGTAACTTCCACATGATGTGTGTTACAGCAGATGTGTGCTTCACATGCATGGGGAGCCTGTTACATATAGGGTGTAGTGTCTGTGTTACATACCTGTCTCTCCAGCATGTAATATTTATATCACAATGATGGTGTAGGTGTGTGGAACAGGTAATCCATGTGTTAGTCCTGTCTTGGATAAGTGGGAGGTACACATTGGGAACTGACACCTCCCTGTATGGCAGCTATACATATCCCCTTCAAAGCACGTAGGAGACAGACTACACATGAACAGTCTTGACATGATCTACATAGAACATGCAATCTACAATATGTATTGGTTTACCCTGGAACCTGTGTGGCTGCTACAGTTGTAAGATATGCTTGTGTAGTGACATAACAAAGGTGCCATTGCACTCAATGATAGGTGTGATGAGTGTCAAATACAGAATAACAATGACATCTGGGATTTACATGCCTACCTTTCTGTGTAGGTTGTACAAAATGGAATGGATCCTCACACCTTACTGACCAGTGTAAGTCAAAGGCTACATTGCTCTCTGTATCCATAAGTCCATGAGTAATGTCTCAACTGCTCCTAATATGCAATCACCTGCTAATGTAGTCAGTCAGAGGTCACTGGCAGTGGTTGTGACTGCAGAGAAGGGAATGGCTAGAAGGGGTACTCCATTAATGATGTCTGACAGAAGTCCACTGGTGACTGGCATCATTGTAGTGTAGATCTACTCAATGGTATCTTCCCAGATTATGACAATCAGACACTTGACTATCCACCAGCTGACATACCACTCTGTAAATAACCTACACATTTTTCAGCAAGGTCTGCTGGCCAAATATTGTCAAACACCTTGTCAGGCCATGGTAGATGGAGTGAATCATATTCCCCTCATCTATTGCATAGTTTAACACTCAATGAGTCCACCAGTTAGGGTAGGTAGGCATGATCTGCCCTTAAGCAAAACAAACTTTATTTGGTCCCATGTCAGTAGATGTATGACATTATTACTGATCGTATTTATGCTAACTCCTTTCATGGCTTTACATATCAGACAATTAAGAGATCTGGGGACACTGCTTGGCACTGCATACTAGTTGCCCTGTGTGCAACTAAGTATTGCAGTTACTTCCATCATGTACCAAAAAGAGTCATCCAAAGTGTCTGTACAGAGCACAGACAAACAATGGAGAGAAGCAAAATATGTATACCCAATGAAGGTAAGGAGTGAGGTTTTACACAGATTTTCTGCAGTTGGGCACTAATCAAGTGGTGTGTACTGAAAGGACACAATTACCTTGTGAAGAATGTGGAAAGCAGGGGAGTCCCCTGAATTGCTGGTGCCTGGCTACTACTAATGTTGGTCGCACCACAACCACTCTCTCATAGGGTACCATGTTCCAATACTTTTTCCATCATCACACACAAAATGTTACTATGATGCACATAAAGAGAAGCAGGACACAGCCTATTTGTTCATCCACATTGTTGTCCCACATCATGAAAGGCTCTGCAGGCTTCACATACCCTTCTCTCGGTAGATGCCTTGATTAGCAACCAGAGCAATCAGTTGACTTTTGCATGTATTATGTCTTCTGTACCAGGGTTGGTGGTATGTCACTAGGGAACTGACCAGATGGTGATTAGGAGCACAGCTGCAGCATCACAACATAATGTGCATTGTCGAGTGACATAGATGTCCAAGCTTGAATGGTGATCTATTGTAGGCGACAGTTTCACAGCAATTCATGCATCCTGCCCTTCAACAGATTAATGGTGGATATCTGCATAACATGTCTCTGAGGCCAACTGCAGAGGACTGGCCACCTTTGGCCAAAGTGTGTCCACCTGCCACATGTCCTAGGTATGTCACACTGTACAGTTATATACCTGGAACACATGCCTGTGTTCCCACATCATGCCACACAACAAGTTTGCTGTCTGGTTGCTTGACAGACATTGTACGCTTGCAAGGTCAACATGTCTGCAAAGTTGAACAAGTCCTCTGTGCATGCACAGCCATCCACATCTTCACTGCAAGGCGTGCCTATAAATGCTATGTTTCAGGCTGTCATCCTCAAAGGTGTGGCAGGATGACCCTAACATTGCACGACTTGCGCAGAGTCATATTTGTAGGTATGGTATTGAGACCAAGCCTAATAACAGGATTACGGTCAATTCAAGGTCCACATGGCTGGTAAAGCATTGTATGGCACACTGTCATGTGCTATGTTACTTTAAGTGACCTATATAAAGGTGACATGTTGCATTTCACCATCTGTCATGACACTGCCTAATAATGACTGCTGATGAGATGTGGAAAGTGTCCCCACCCCTCTACTCCTATGCCACACAAACACAACGTGTGACAGATGTCACTGTATTTCAAACCTTGAATCCATGGTGACTCAAACAGCAGTCAGTACATATGGCAATGTGCATTTTGCCAACATACACAGCTCACCTCCTGCATAACCCAAACCCACATCACACATACTTGCATGTGTCCAGCTCCTTATCAGACACATTCCCAAATAACAGATACCTCAGAAAATCATACCTCTGGAGAGTGCAGTACACATAATAGTTCATGCACCACTGTCTCATCAGTCAAACAACTGAGGAAAAACACAAAATCAAACCTATTATTCATAGGTGATTACATCATGAGACACATTGCTGTCCATGTCACTAGACCACAAATGGAAAAGGTCACAGTTAGCTGCTGTTTTTAATTTCTCCAAGTCGTTTGGGTTTCTAATACCATGACAGGAATGGATCCCATTCCTAAGTCAAAGTACGATTAAAGTTCATGAAATTAATATTTTCACTCTTTGATGTTAGCCAAAAGTGCTCTTTGCAGCACCCAAAATGTGCCCAGTAAGGACTTCTTCTGCAATTTGTACGGTGTTACATGAATTGGTAAGATATCTAAATACGACTGTAAATTCTTTTTTATAAGTCCAGTTGCTCCTACTACTATTGGAACTGTCTGGGTATCTTTCTTCCACATGGCTCTCCTTTCTGCTTGCAGATCAAGGTATTTTATGACTTTGTGTCTCTCTGTACACAAGACACTGTAGTCACTAGTTCTGGCAATTTCGATGATCAATGCTACTTTTGTGTTCTTTTATTGGACCACTATATCCGGTTTTCTAGCATCCATCTATTGAACTGTTGGTATTGGGTGATCCCATGTGATATAAACTTCATCATTTTCTATGATTCTTTGTGGCTCATGTTTCCATTGTTTTTCAGCCACTTCAATACCATAATGTTTACACAATCTCCAGTGTAACAGTCTCAACACATTATTATACCTTTCAGTATACAGTCCCTCTGCCATTAGTGCATTGCCACCAGCAACAAGGTGTATGACTGTTTCCAATTCAGTTTTACAAAACCTACATATGTCTGTTTCTCCCACATGTTCAATGGACTTTGTAAACCAGCATGTACGTAGCCCATTATCTTGGGCTGCCAATATTAACCTTTCATTTCTTAATGTGAATTCACCTCTCCTTAACCATTCCTGCATTTGTTCTTGATCAACATGTGGCTCTTCCAGACGTTTTCTATACTTGCAACTATATTTATGTTTTTTCCACATTTCTTGCCTTCTCATCTGATCTTTCATCTTATATTCTTTCTTTTGTTTTTTTAGCACATTCAGTTGCTGCCTGGTTTTAATCTACTTCTGGTTTAATTTCAATTCCTGCTTGATTTTGACATGCTTCTGCTAAATTAAGCAGAGATGTCATCTTAGATTTAGTCTCCTCATGTTTCAGAACTTTCATTACATTTGGATCCTGTGAGGTCAGCAGATATGTGTGGAGTCCCACGATTGCAGATCTATACATGTAATCAATTTCAAGGAGGCCCATCCCTCCTTCAGAATGGGGAATATATAATATAGGTATACAAGTAGAGCCAATGTAGTACATCATGTGTTTATCTATATAGGTGGCCACTGCTGCCCCCCATTGTGAAGTCCTCCCTGGTGAGATCTGACCACAGATTAGTCTCATTAAAACTGTCAGACGTACCAAACTCCTTGCAGAAAATACAGAAATATACACTTCAACAAAGCATATGGGATGGTTTACATAGCTTGACTGCACCTCCCTTCTCAGATGGGACAGGCAAGTATGCATAGCTTAACACCCATGCATTATGTAAGCAGCAGTACATCTGCATAGACTCATCTGTACCTGACAGGAGGAACATGAGCTCCTCATGGCACAGCACACTTGTCTGGTGGACAACTGCCATTAGCAGGCTGTACAATAAGAGGTGGACATTGCTGTGTGATAGTTGGGGTGAGGGTGCCCCCCCTGAAACGGAGACATAAACTGTTCAGTTAAAACAAGCACATAGTGCTGTTGTGACATCATGTAGAAACAGTATGTGACAAAATTAGCCTCCCACACAAAGCAGAACCACAGCACACATTGTAGTTACACGTGTAACCTCAAAGGACAGGCCCAGATTGTCAGTGAACTTGTACTTAATGATACTACATATAATGGGTCTTTACTCATAGCTAACCTGTTGTCTCACAGGTTCTCCATCAACTTCACTCCCCTGTATCCATCACATGTACCACATGACTATCCTACAACCTGTCCCATACCTTCCATATCTACACCGCATGTCATAACTGACCTCTCTATGGGGATACACAGCATATATTGGACATGCTAACATCCCAGGCTGTGTCCTACATGGGATACAACAAGAATTACTAACACCATTGGGAGCTCCTTGCAATCATACTGTAACCACTGGCTACATCCCAGCTGACTGGACAATAGCAACTTTTATCCCCTTGCATAAAGGTGGTGTATCCACCAGCCACTGGAACTATAGACCTATTTGTCTGAGTAGCCATATCTGTATGCCTGTAAGGCAAATCATCATGGAGCTGATCAGCAAACCTATATATAGTCTACAAACAGTGCATATTTCTGAAGCAGTCACCAAGGACCTGGGTGAGGGGACTTCAGGGCATACAACCCCATGGACTTAACCAAGCCATGTGAATCTATCCCCCACTTAGGCATCACTGAAAAATGCACCCACCTAGGTATCCATGGTAATATCATTATAGGGGTCAATAAGTGGCTGGACATTGCTGTGTGATAGTTGGGGTGAGGGTGCCCCCCCTGAAATGGAGACATAAACTGTTCAGTTAAAACAAGCACATAGTGCTGTTGTGACATCATGTAGAAACAGTATGTGACAAAATTAGCCTCCCACACAAAGCAGAACCACAGCACACATTGTAGTTACACGTGTAACCTCAAAGGACAGGCCCAGATTGTCGGTGAACTTGTACTTAATGATACTACATATAATGGGTCTTTACTCATAGCTAACCTGTTGTCTCACAGGTTCTCCATCAACTTCACTCCCCTGTATCCATCACATGTACCACATGACTATCCTACAACTTGTCCCATACCTTCCATATCTACACCGCATGTCATAACTGACCTCTCTATGGGGATACACAGCATCTATTGGACATGCTAACATCCCAGGCTGTGTCCTACATGGGATACAACAAGAATTACTAACACCATTGGGAGCTCCTTGCAATCATACTGTAACCACTGGCTACATCCCAGCTGACTGGACAATAGCAACTTTTATCCCCTTGCATAAAGGTGGTGTATCCACCAGCCACTGGAACTATAGACCTATTTGTCTGAGTAGCCATATCTGTATGCCTGTAAGGCAAATCATCATGGAGCTGATCAGCAAACCTATATATAGTCTACAAACAGTGCATATTTCTGAAGCAGTCACCAAGGACCTGGGTGAGGGGACTTCAGGGCATACAACCCCATGGACTTAACCAAGCCATGTGAATCTATCCCCCACTTAGGCATCACTGAAAAATGCACCCACCTAGGTATCCATGGTAATATCATTATAGGGGTCAATAAGTGGCTGGACATTGCTGTGTGATAGTTGGGGTGAGGGTGCCCCCCCTGAAATGGAGACATAAACTGTTCAGTTAAAACAAGCACATAGTGCTGTTGTGACATCATGTAGAAACAGTATGTGACAAAATTAGCCTCCCACACAAAGCAGAACCACAGCACACATTGTAGTTACACGTGTAACCTCAAAGGACAGGCCCAGATTGTCGGTGAACTTGTACTTAATGATACTACATATAATGGGTCTTTACTCATAGCTAACCTGTTGTCTCACAGGTTCTCCATCAACTTCACTCCCTGTATCCATCACATGTACCACATGACTATCCTACAACTTGTCCCATACCTTCCATATCTACACCGCATGTCATAACTGACCTCTCTATGGGGATACACAGCATCTATTGGACATGCTAACATCCCAGGCTGTGTCCTACATGGGATACAACAAGAATTACTAACACCATTGGGAGCTCCTTGCAATCATACTGTAACCACTGGCTACATCCCAGCTGACTGGACAATAGCAACTTTTATCCCCTTGCATAAAGGTGGTGTATCCACCAGCCACTGGAACTATAGACCTATTTGTCTGAGTAGCCATATCTGTATGCCTGTAAGGCAAATCATCATGGAGCTGATCAGCAAACCTATATATAGTCTACAAACAGTGCATATTTCTGAAGCAGTCACCAAGGACCTGGGTGAGGGGACTTCAGGGCATACAACCCCATGGACTTAACCAAGCCATGTGAATCTATCCCCCACTTAGGCATCACTGAAAAATGCACCCACCTAGGTATCCATGGTAATATCATTATAGGGTCAATAAGTGGCTGGACATTGCTGTGTGATAGTTGGGGTGAGGGTGCCCCCCCTGAAATGGAGACATAAACTGTTCAGTTAAAACAAGCACATAGTGCTGTTGTGACATCATGTAGAAACAGTATGTGACAAAATTAGCCTCCCACACAAAGCAGAACCACAGCACACATTGTAGTTACACGTGTAACCTCAAAGGACAGGCCCAGATTGTCGGTGAACTTGTACTTAATGATACTACATATAATGGGTCTTTACTCATAGCTAACCTGTTGTCTCACAGGTTCTCCATCAACTTCACTCCCCTGTATCCATCACATGTACCACATGACTATCCTACAACTTGTCCCATACCTTCCATATCTACACCGCATGTCATAACTGACCTCTCTATGGGGATACACAGCATCTATTGGACATGCTAACATCCCAGGCTGTGTCCTACATGGGATACAACAAGAATTACTAACACCATTGGGAGCTCCTTGCAATCATACTGTAACCACTGGCTACATCCCAGCTGACTGGACAATAGCAACTTTTATCCCTTGCATAAAGGTGGTGTATCCACCAGCCACTGGAACTATAGACCTATTTGTCTGAGTAGCCATATCTGTATGCCTGTAAGGCAAATCATCATGGAGCTGATCAGCAAACCTATATATAGTCTACAAACAGTGCATATTTCTGAAGCAGTCACCAAGGACCTGGGTGAGGGGACTTCAGGGCATACAACCCCATGGACTTAACCAAGCCATGTGAATCTATCCCCCACTTAGGCATCACTGAAAAATGCACCCACCTAGGTATCCATGGTAATATCATTATAGGGGTCAATAAGTGGCTCACCAATGACACACATACTCAGAATAGGGTAATCTGCCTCCAGTAGCTGATCTGTAAGCAACAGTGTTCAACAGGGCTCAGTCCTGGGCCCTCTACTGCTTGGAATCCATTTAACCATGATACAAACAAATACTAAATGTCTGTGGCTGACAACATTGGCTGATGCCTGCAAACTGTGAGCAGTCATAGACTCTGAGTTATGTCAATATCCTACAAGAAGGTATTGATGAACAAGTGTCTGTTGACATACTACAGACCATACACTCCATGCAAATATATATGTAGTATCATTTCCACCAGTAACACCTATGTTCCTGGTAAGTAGCACATCAGTAGCAACATATGATGCACATACTCAGGGGTGATACACCTAGGCACACAGGCCTGGCCACACAGGTTTACATCTAATGTACCTAAGATCACCATGTCTCCCCAGTGGCAGGATGGGAATTATATGTCATACAGAGGGCATAGTTACCTGAAATTGACATACTCATAACCTCCATATACTCTTCCCTCAGCTTGCCAATATTTGAGTGCAATGGTCATTAGTTAATGCACCTTTTTTTCAAACACTACTGGCAATTGTACACAACACAATGTTCCCTCACAAGGGAACTTCACATCTTCAGTATCTGTTCAATGGGGATCATCTGAAATCAGTGTCATTGTAGCCTGTGGCATAGACTACTCAGAGGTGATATCTGCCTTGCATATGGGGCAATGTGTGACCCTTTTTGATTGGAAATGCTGCATATCTGTAGGTGAGTTGGTACATGGACTACTCACTCTAAGGACATTAACCAGGTATGTGACATTAGTAATACATGCCAGTGGGAGAGATCTATCT